>NW_027505732.1:0-162538 GCF_021521415.1 Bidens hawaiensis
ATAAAGAAAGTTACGTTTAGTGATTTCGCGTTATTAATTAATTAATATCGAGTAAAGAACGGATCATGGATTTAGATTAATTGAGATGGGTTTAAATGAGAATGGGCCTTAGGTCCATGGGCTTTAAGGGATATAAATATTCCCTAAACCAACCTAAAACCCTAAACCCTCATTTCATTTCCATCATAATCTCTGACACACTCCAAACACACACACACCATAAACGAGCAAGATCCGAGAGAGAGTAAACGTTAGTTGGTATAGATCTTATTACACGAGATCTAGAGTGCATAAACAAGCTAACCAAGATCGAACGAGCGCTAAAGGTATGTTCTTGACCTTTAAAAATTTACGTAGTATTGAACGTTTTTACTTAAAGGTCCAAGCTTTATAGTATATACGGGATATATATACGACCGAAAACGGTTAGGGAACGTAGTGGGTGATGTCGAACCATAACAAGGGTATTAAAATCGCCAAAATGCTTGATAAAAACCAAACCCGTAGCTGAACTGGGCAACTTCGCCTGCAAAACCATAACTTCGCCTGCAAAACCATAACTTCGCCTGCAAAGCTTAACTTCGCTTGCAAGCAAGTTCGCCTAACTAATTAACTTCGCCTGAGTTAAGTTCGCTTAAGGTTTAACTTCGCCTAAAGCTAAGTTCGCTTAAGGTTTAACTTCGCCTAAAGCTAAGTTCGCTTAAGGTTTAACTTCGCCTAAAGCTAAGTTCGCCTAAGGTTTAACTTCGCCTAAAGCTAAGTTCGCCTAAGGTTTAACTTCGCCTAAAGCTAAGTTCGCCTAAGGTTTAACTTCGCCTAAAGCTAAGTTCGCCTAAGGTTTAACTTCGCCTAAAGTCAAGTTCGATTAGAAAATAATTAAAAACCTAACTTCGCCTAAAGTCAAGCTCGACCCCAGCCAGGGGCTCTGCCCCTTGGACCCTGCTGGGGGCTGCCGCCCCTAGACCCCGCGCTGCCAGGGGCGCTGCCCCCGGACCCCTGTTCGTTGTGGGTCATATAAAGATAGAATACAACATGAGTAGTAGTAGTTAATTGATACGTGTAAATATTATACAGTTAGCCGTGCATAGCTCAAGAAGGGAATAACTATTAACGGAGAGCGTAACAGGATTCAGGTGAGTTTCTAGCCCCAATTATGTGTTATGTTTTCGGGGCTGTGTGCATACTCGATATGTTTGTTAATACGCTTATCCTAAGAGATAAGTGTATGCCTTATGTGAATGATGTTGATATGTATGAATGATGGCTTGACGGTACGTGAACGATCTTCGGATATTGCACGTACTGTCAGGTTGTAACGCTAAGTATAAGGTAAGTATGATATGTATGCTTATGTGTATGAATGTGATAAAGTTAATAAAAGAAGGAAAGGATGGTTGTATGGTTACGAAGAGGGTACCGGGCCCTAATAATACTCGAGGTATGATGTATGGTTGTATGGTAACGAAGAGGGAATCGAACCCTACTAATATTCGAGAACTAGGGAACCGAACCCTACTAATATTCGAGGAAAGAGGGTACCGAGCCCTAATAATACTCGAGGAAAGAGGGTACCGAGCCCTAATAATACTCGAGGAAGGAGGGTACCGAGCCCTAATAATACTCGAGGAAGGAGGGTACCGAGCCCTAATAATACTCGAGGAAGGAGGGTACCGAGCCCTAATAATACTCGAGGAATGTAGGGCGTAATGCTCTTTATAACGTAAGATATGAAAGTAAGTTAATACAAAAGAAAGTATGAAAGTATGAAAGTATGAATGAAAGAATATAAGTTTATGTGTATTGTATAGTGTATGATTAACTAGAACTCACTCAGCGTAGCTGACTTTTAGTATGCACGCAGGTGAGTAGGATGAGGCAGCTCGCTTGAGGAGACACGTGACACTGAATAAGAGGCTGGCATCGGAAGACTCAACACGTTTAAGTTTAATGTTTCGTTTATTTTGAAAGACAAAATGATGTTTTAAGACAAGACATGTTTTGTTATGAAAAGTTTTATGAAAGCTTTTATATTCCGCGAATGTTTTAATTAACTCTGATATTTAGAACTGCATTTATGAGTAAATCCAACACGAAAGTAGGGCTACCGGTAACGGGGCCTTACACCACACGGGCACCCAGCTAGTTTTATTAAAAGCTTCTTCTACACTGCCAAACATCTAAATATATTTAAAAAGCTACAACTAACAGCTACCAGCTTTCAGCGTTCAGCTTCCAGTTTCCAGCTAAAAACCACCAGCTAGTTTTGCCAAACATAACCATACTCTAATAGGGGAAGGATAATAAGATCCATCACACCTAAAGAGAGAACTTGAGAATTAGTAGATGATTCGTGAAAACTTGACCCAAACATGACTTTTTTTTTTAAAAATCATTTCTTTTATTATAAAGTTACATTTCTAGAAAATTAATTGTTTATAACGACATTTAACATATTATTATACTATAACAATTAAGAAATTTGGTGCCGCCAAGGCTCCTATTGGGACCATTTGGCGGCACCGTATTGGTCTACATTTTTTTTAAGCGTAGCTACCGTGCAACGAATGTAACGAAAACCGGTTGATGATATGAAAATTGATGATTTAAAAATATATAGATTTAAATTACTCCTTCGAGAGATTAAGCCAATAACTACATCTACATCAATCCATATCCATGAAAATGGAATTTTTCAAATTGAATAATTAAGAACTATTATAAAATAGAAAAAGTGGAGTTACTTCTTTTTTCCTGACCGGGTCAATAAAGTTATGCAAGATTTTGATTTATTTATTTTTTTTATTCAATGGATTTACCTGGACTAATACATGATTTTCTTTTAGTCTTTCTGGGATTAGTTCTTATATTAGGGGGTCTGAGAGTAGTATTCATAGCAAACGTGACGGAAATCCCGACAAAATTCGCGTAGACTTACCTCCTCAATGCCCGATTTTACCAACCGATACTACCCCTTTGGTTTACCTCAGTTTATATATATACATATATTTTGTTTTAGTTCCGATATCGTAACAAACATGAATATACTAAACAATTAAGAACTTTGGTGCCGCCAAGGCGGCTCCTATTGGACCATTTG
This sequence comes from Bidens hawaiensis, assembly GCF_021521415.1. NCBI lineage: Eukaryota > Viridiplantae > Streptophyta > Magnoliopsida > Asterales > Asteraceae > Bidens > Bidens hawaiensis. The sequence continues at coordinate 3,098 of NW_027505732.1, forward strand.
GCGGCACCGTATTGGCCTACAATTTTTATTTTTTGTTTTGTTTTTTTTAATTGCAGCTACCGCGTAACGAATGTAACGAAAACTGACTGAACGCCAATTCGTTTTTCTTATTCGGTACCATAGCAAACGTGACGGAAAAACTGACAAAATTCGCGTAGACTTACCGCCTCAATGCCGGATTTTACCAACCGATACTACCCCTTTGGCCCTTTGGTTTACCTTAGTTTTTATATATATATATATTTTGTATAAGTACCGATATCGTAACAAACATGACAGAAAACCGACCGAATTCGTGTACACTCACCACTTCAACATCTGGGGCCGAAAACACTCGGGTTTTACCAATGACTAGATTTTACTAACCCTTTTGTTTTAATTCAAGTACCGAAACGAACGTAGCCAAAACCAGCCGAATTCCCATCGACTCACCATCTTAACACTAGGGGCCTACAACGCTCAGGTTTCACCAACGCACGGGTTTTACCGACCGAGTTAAATACGTTTCACATATTTTAATATTTTATATGTTAATTTGACAAATTTATCTTTCGGGTTTAATAATGGTACCATTATACGTAACAAATACCGAGGGACTGCATCGACTCGCCGACGCAACGTTCGGGTTTAACGAGTACACTGGTTTTACCGACATAATAAATATTGTTTTAAATATGTTAATTCGATTTTACAATACGCTATACACCGCTCCTTTTTTATGTTTATTTATTTTAAATATGTTAATTTGACAAATTTATTTTCTAGGTTTAGTTCTGGTACCGTAACAATCGTAGCTAATACCGACCATATTCGCGTTGACTCGCTGCTGCGTCGCCGCATATTACCAAGCGAATTATCAACCGTTACGATTACAAACTTTTTAATATATTAAATTTTTTATTATAAGTTATACGAGCGTCGATAGTGTTTTCGGTGTTAATGGATTATTTTAAAAAAAAAATTGTATAGGTATTTTAACGAACATAACCCATACCAATTACTGAATCCATATAAGTGCATTATTGCAACATGACAAGTAATAAACAAATTCGAATTACCGGGCGCAACTCGCCGAGTAGTAAACTAGTTGCATATAAGTAATAGTTTTATATTAAATATATTCAATATAACACTTTTACATGTATTACATATTGTTCTATGATGTATATGTAATATCGTAATCGACATTTTTATTTATACATTTTTTAAATTTTGGTAAAATTATAACAACATATAAGAAAAATGAAAATTTTTCTGTTTAAGTTATGTTTTCACGTGTTCTTTATTAGTTCTCTAATGATCCAACCTCTGATCTAATAAAAAGTTACTTAAATATTACTTATAATTTTTTCTTAGAATTATTAAAGTGATAATGTCTCAAACTACAAAAGCATCGTCAACAATGACCCTTTTGGATGACACAAATGATATAATAATTGGATGAGACAAATGATAAATTTATTAATATTATCTTGGATGGAACCCACGTAATTGCACATTACATCAATGTTTAACATCATGACGCTAAATATTTCTAGATGATCAATTAGTTCAGTAGTACATTCGTCAAAATCGTCCGAACCATGTCTACATCGAGTTGGTTATTAATGTCATGCTTATAGTCGATGTTGAGAGAAGATCATCCGTCCACTCTAGCGATGGAAACAACGTATTCTTCTAACATATAAGCCATTATGCTTGCATTTTTACTTCAATCTCGCCCACTCAAATTTATGTTTTTAATGCCTATAATGCTTTGGAAAATGATTATCTAATTGCTTATCTTAACCCCCCCCCCCCCCCCCCCACCTCTTCATTTTTAAAGAAATTTGGATTTTAATAATCCAAACTATTGACCATTAGGCAATATCAATCCCAAGTAACAATGTAAATATTATTAATCCCGACTTCCATTTCCGTTCCTTGATAACACTCTCAATACAACAAATCGTTAACTTCGTTAAAAGTTTCACATATATTCCTTATAGTATGGCCAAATTTCGATTTTGGTTCTAGCTATTTGTTAAATTACCAAATTATAGGTCTGCCTTTTTCTAATTAAAAAAAAATCTTTTTTAATAGATTTAAAAACAATAGAAATACATGTATAACATTGAATACCCCCCCCCCCCCCCCCCCTTTTCCATATGGTCATCATTCTTATCGAAGCGTTGCTTCACTACCAGCCGACCACCGTTGGCCACGGTGGCCTGCCACTGACACCTGCAACACCACCACCGCACACCCCTCCCCTCCCCCCCCCAATTTCCCATTCCATCACATTTCACACCATGAAGAGTCGAAAAGATCAGTACATATTGAAATTGAAGATTAGTAGATGTTGATTAAAAATATTCATCTTCTAAAACTTGTTAGGGGTAATCTGGTAATTTGACAAACAACTGGAACCACAACTGCAGTTTGGTCAAACCATAAATACTATATGTGTAAGTAATTTTAACGGAGTTAATGATTTGTTAATTTGGGAGTGTTATTATTAACGAAAATGAAAGTTGTGATTATTAGTAGTCACATTGTTAGTTGGGATTAATATTGGTCAACGGTCTTATAGTTTATATTATACAAATCCAATTTTATTTTTTAATTTTAACCTTTTCTATAATTATTACGTGCACTAGTTAAATAGCAAAAACACCCAATAGAATGATCTTTACAACCACACATTTATTTAGTTCTTAAACAAATAAATAGAACTATATAAATAATAACTACGTGTATTTTCGACTTTCAAAAACTTGTAATAGTTTGAAATTGCTTATATTAACTTGTTTACTTTAAAAAAACAAAAAGAGTTTAATATCACGAGGTTAAAATTTTAATAGTCTGAAAAGAGATAATTTTGCTCAAAAGATTGATCACTAAGTGTATGATCAAGTTATTTTATAAATGAGGACAATAAGAAGAAGGATGATTGTCAACAAAAAAAAAAAATACTCTTTAGAAAAATAAAATAAAATAAAATTATAACTCAAAATAAAAAAAAATGAAAAAGATAAAAAAAAACAAAAAAAATGTTTATTTCGTCATCCTCGTTCTAAAAAAAGCAATGTTGAGAAAAAACATCACGTGATTTTGTTTATTTTCGTAATTGATTTTTTTTCTTGACATTATGTCTTTGTTTTCTTGATATTGTGAAATATTTCTCAATATTATATTACATTTTACTCGACATTGTGTTATATGTTGTGATTCATTGTGTATTTTTTTGTTTATCATTGTGTCTTTTTGGGTTTTTTTAAACGAGAAAGACGTGACAAACATTTTAATTTTTCTTTTTAGTTTTTTCATATTTTAATTATATTTTGAGTTATGATTTTTTGTTATAAGATTTTTCATTTTTATATTTATATACTTTGTAGTCTAGGGTGGAGTTATTATACAAAGATCAATAAAAATGAGAAGCATGACCATAAATAATTGGCATGTTTCAAGTGGTGACCAAAGGGATAATGATATAAAAGTAATAATACATGTTTTTCTTCACATGCAAGTCACATACCATCTCCTGTCATTTGAAAATGTCTATTACTTTTTCATATTATATATTTTTTAAAATAATCACTATAATAACAAGCGTTTTTAATCTTTAATATGAGTATGACTTTATTATATAAAATTTATAACAAAATTTACGTTATTGCGTTTTTTTTAATATTAGTAACATGGTTGTGTAAAATAATATGTAAATACAATGATAAAATAACAACATATTATCTAGAGAAAAGATACGATACAATAATGCCTTAACGTACAATAGGTATGCGAATCCATTTTCTTTTTCACGAAATCGATCAATGAAATAACATCTAAACATCTCGGAATTGTCAATACATATCCAAATAATCATTGGTTCACCGAAAAAACAGTTTTGGATGACTAATCGATCAATTTTTCACGAAAACCGTTTTTGAGTGTTTTCTGAGCGTTTTAGTTTTTGGCTGAGCGTTTTAGTTTTTGTGAGCGTTTTCTGAGTGTTTTAGGTTTTTTGCCTTTGAGCGTTTCACAATGACCTAAAACGTAAAACAAAATGGTGAATACAGATAACACAATGACATGAAATGTAAAACACAATGACCTAAAACGTAAAACACAATGGAAACTACATGCTACACAATAACTGGAAACGTAAATCAAAAAGGTGAATACGTATAGCACAATGACTTAAAACGTGAAACACAATGGAAACTACATATTACACAATGACATGAACGTAATACACAATTAACATAATACTCTTTTTCTCAAATTAAGTGAATGCTACATGTCAATCTCGAACAAAAGACAATAAACGTATTATACAATGACTAAAACACAATGATAAGAAAATACACAATGATGTAATATTTGTTTTAATTGTTTTTTTAATATGAGTACCAATTGAAAAATACAATGACCAATATTTATAACACAATGCATGAAAAAAAAACCCATTTAAGAAAACATAATGAAAAATCAATAGCACAATATATAAAAATCCACTAATTTTTTTATATCTTTATATAACAATATGTTACTCATATAAAAATAAAAAAAACGTTTGTTATTATGATGATTTTTTTTAAAAAAATTGTATGAAAAAGTTATTGACGTTTTAAAATAATGGTGAGATTGATATGTGCCTTCATATGGATAGAAAAAATCAACAAAAATGAATTATTACCTTTAAGCAATTCCCATTAATTTTTTTCCTATTAAATTAACTTTTACCACTCAAATATAGAATCAATCAATTTTTTTCTTATTTTTATTGTGATTTGTATTTTAAGATTACTTTCCTGGTAGGCTAACCATTCTTAATTATCCCTGGGTTAAAAAGAGATAATAATCGTTAATAATTACTATTAAAACATGAGTCCGTTTGTTTCTTTAATTAAACCCCAAAAGTAACTATTGGTAGAACAGAACACTCCTAAAACCCGCTCTTTGACGTCTTTCACAAAACCTTTGTTTCTCTTCCTCACAGTTTTGATCATAAACTGTATTGTATGCTTCTTCGTTTTTACCTTTTCATTTTTATCTATCGGTTAATTAATTCATACACTTGTATTTCTATTTACGTTTTTACTTACTTACTTACTTACTTACTTACTATGTGTTTGTTTATCTATGAATTATGATCATCCACGGACGGTTTCTATTTCGATCCCGTCTAATACATACGCATCAGATCTGTGCGTTACTTGTATCATACGGTTCGGTACGGTAACCGTACTTCCCGAATTTTGCGCAAAATACCGGTACCAAATATTTGGGATTTTCACGGTACCATCCCTTGCTCATCCCTACTTGTATGTCGTTTGATATGATGCTTAATAGATTTGAAGAAACACGGATCCACTCCCCGGGTATGGGTCCTGGATCCAATGAGTCCACAGGGTAAGATACGATAATTACTATCAATGATATGGGTGTGACTTCCCTAAGTCCAATGACCCGAACCTGCAAAACAGACACCGTGAGTCTCGTTACAGGAAGGACAAGAGGGGGGGGGGGGTCTTCCTGTAACCACCCTCCGGCGTGAGAATCAGTAACGTTCGTAAATGGAGAAAGTACTGAAGTAAACAGACTAAGTGTAGTCAGAATGCAAGTGAGTGAATGAATACCTCATACCGTTTGACAAGGTATTTATAGCCGAAGGATGTAGGAAGGTGATTGGGCCAGCTGTCCTCTTCCAGAAGATCTTTGATAACTGCCTGGACGCGTGTCCTCTTGTGATAGGTTGAGCTATACGTCCCATGCGCATGGATATAACAACCTGGACACGCGTCGCCCAATGATAGGATGGATTTTACCCTGGTCATGTGCACGGTTATAACAAACTGGCTAGGTCTCCTTTATTTATTGGCTGTTCAGTCACGTATTCCCCAAGTAAGAGTCATGAATCTTCTTCTAGAGAGTATTTGAGTGATGACAGCTGTCCTACTAACATTGTCTTCCGGATGTTTAGGCGGACAGATATCCCGTCCTGCGGATGATTTTTGAGGATGCCAGGATGCTTCCGCGCGTGTTGTGAGGACTTTCCTCCTCATTCGTGATACGCGGGTGGTCCATGTGTCCCGCGGGTGGCTTATAAGAGGATTCTCTGTTACCCGCGGGTGGTACTTAAGGGTATTTGGGTCTTTTTGGTACCTTACCTCTACAAGATTGTAATACGTTGCTGTACTTGATAGTGTTTGCTATTAAAATATCACGTGTTAATTGATTTTTTATTTTTTTTAAATTTGATTTCTTATTATAGTAGTTTGTTATATATATGATAAAAGGCGAAAAAGTCAAAATTGTTTTTTTTGCTAGATTGAGAAACCAGATAAGGGGGAAATTACTCTGTTTACTGATTTACTAACTTTTTGTACACCAAATGTGGAGATTACCAAAACCACACATAAGCTAGAGAAATAGGATTAAAAGGTAAGAGAAATTTATTTAACTGCGTTTTCGTTTGGTATTGTTAAGACATATGTTGGATAAGTTCATTCATTATCTGTCCTTAATTTATATCAAAACTGTCATCTTTCATTCAACATTATATTGAAATAGATAAGCTTTAGTTCTCTTGCATTTAGTACGTACTCATTGTTAGGAACAAAGCGGCGCGCGGAAGCGAAACAGCACACACATGCACAACGATAAACACGCATAAATGAAAATATAAACGACACAAGAATTTAACGTGGTTCGGTCCCCGCGAGGGGACCTACGTCCACGGGCTGCAACTAGGTTTTCTTATTAGCTCAGAACAAAGATTACAATTACATGATGGGATATATATAATAAACAATATTAGGGTTAAACATAATTAAGAACCAAAACTGGGCCTCCTAATAAAACCGGCCCAAAGGCCTTCATAACCCAACAATCTCCCACTTGAAGGCCTTGCGATAAATTCCAGCCTGCCATCCAAGTAAATATAACAATCTCATTCATCCAGTAACTCTAGTAATCTTCAGTAATAGAAATCTACCAAGCCTCCAGTTCCAAGAACAAGCTAAAACTTCAACAAAAGAAGTTCTCCAAGCCTCCAGTTCTCTAGGAACAAACTAAGATTTCTACCAATCCACACCCTGGTTGCATCCGCCCTTCTCATCAGTTACCTGAAAGGCCTATTGAAGCTCCCGAGAACTCCAATCCGGTCATCCCAGACCCAGCCATGACAAAACTCGCCAATGACTCATCCTCAATCTTAACCGACCCTCACTTACTCACACAACCGGCTTCAAAGACTTCCAGAGGATAAACACTCTCCAAATCAGCAGACTATACCAGGAGAGATTTTCACATTCGGATTCCTGGTCCTCCGAACCCAACGTCCCTTTGGAAACAAACCTAGAACACACCTGCGTGCTCCCACTGTTACCAAAACCCCGAACATGTTCAGACCTCTGAATACGCTCAAGCTGACATCCTCGTGGCTCTAGGCTTCATGTCTGCAAACTGAAACCCCTTAGCTCTACCCGATTCAGCGAGCCAAGACCTTATAACTCGGAAGTTGGTTCACTTCTTCCGACGATACAAAAAAAAAAACTCGTATCTTCCAAAAGTCTTTAATTAAAAGATTCAACAATGCTTCATTGAAGTGAGTAACAAATAAAGCATACCATAATCTTGAACCCAAGAGTCGTCACCGCCTTCACTGAGTCCCAATGCATCAACCTCAGATACATTCTCAAAAGCAGAATTCCAAACCTTTCGACATCGACTCTTAAAATGTCTCACCTCTACGCAACCTATCAAGTCGACTATGCCCAGCTCCCACTGTTTCTGTTATCCCAACCCATGCCACACCAACACTCCATGAGATGAACCCCACTCGTACTATCCCGGCAAATAACTTTACCCAACACGAGATTATGAACCTCTCAAATGGTGTACCACTGATCACCACCAAACAAGATATAACTTCACAATTCCAAACGAACAAGAAGTAATAATCACAGTTTCGAACCAGCTAACAGGCAAACAGCTATAACAACAGTAGAACTTTCATGAAATCAAGCGGTACCAAGGGTTCTATGACCGTACACACGATCAGTTAACTCAAACCCTAACCGAAAGATCATCCAAACGAGCAATAGTTTACATGACTTGCCACTAACCTCATTTTTTTTTCACTTATGCCGTCACCAGCACACCCGCTGGTTCCATTTTCTCCAAGTTTATCCATCACCAGTACTATATCCAAGTTCACATGACAAACCAATCAACCAAAATCCATAACCGTCAACATTCCGATCATAACCACCTCGTCTTCAGTTATAACAATAACAAACGAGAACAAATCGAAAACAGTGAACAGACACAACAAGGGCACGGGCCTAAACTTGACGATTGTTCAACAGAACACTGCCAAATAAACCGATTTGCTCTTGCAATAACCGATAAATCAACTAACTGTAAATAAACTATATAAAGTTACCTCAGACTAATCTCTTGCAAACAAATCTGAACCCGAACCTAAATGGTCTTCACAAAACCCGGTTCCCTAATTTACGGTTGATAATAAATAGTCAAACCCTAACTCAGCCTGACAGCCACCAATCTTGACTGTCGATCACTGATGAACACGAACCAGAAATTAACCCTGCGATCTCCAAGAGTTATTCACGGTGATGGACCTACCCAACCCTAATCACCAAAAAACAGATTCGAACCAAAACCTTCTGCGAAATCGTTACCAGTGCAACGAACCGTGTGTCCAACAAGCCAAAGCTCTGATGCCACTTGTTAGGAACAAAGCGGCGCGCGGAAGCGAAACAACACACACATGCACAACGATAAACACGTATAAACGAAAATATAAACGACACAAGAATTTAACGTGGTTCGGTCCCCGCGAGGGGACCTACGTCCACGGGCTGCAACTAGGTTTTCTTATTAGCTCAGAACAAAGATTACAATTACATGATGGGATATATATAATAAACAATATTAGGGTTAAACATAATTAAGAACCAAAACTGGGCCTCCTAATAAAACCGGCCCAAAGGCCTTCATAACCCAACACTCATTACGTTTCATTAAACAGGCTCGACTGGTGACGTGTTTTTAGAAATCTAGAAGCTTGAATGCCTTTGAAGGAGCAGTTGCAGGCATTTGATTCTGCATCTATGGATGAGTTCCGTTTTGAATCGCCAACTGTTCCACTTTCTGGTGACTCGAGATACCTGACACCACTTTGGGTTTCTCAATCGAGGAGCAGTGGTATGTCTTACTGTCTAATTTTCTTGTTAACTTGTGTAGTAAACTTAATATTGTGACTGTGAAGGAGAAAACGGTATAATAACACTTTCATTTGTGAAATTGTGATAGGTTGGACTTGTATGGAACATTAAATAAAATTAAAACTGATAAGATTTAGGTTTCAGTATGTATTTATTTTACATGTTGAAGTATAGAACGTCTTCTTTCTCGGCATAGTTTTGGACTTATATACATAAACACACGCACACAGAGATACATCCTTCAGTTGTCATTTATTGTTCTTTAATTTCTTAGTCTTTATACCCATGTAACACATATTCATATATGCTAGACTTTAATCTTGAAACGGGTCATCAAGAAGGTTAAAGAGTTGTTTATTAGTTTGGTATTTTTAGTTCTGTGTTATTATTGTTCTTTTGTTTTTGGTATGGGTCAAGAGTCAAAGTCAAGGCAGTCAAGGTCTAAGCATACATCAAGCATGCGGATTAAGTTTTGGTCTATTTAAATGTGTCGTATCACTGTAAGTTTATTGAGCCAATTGTGCAAGTTTATTCGTAATAAAAAAGAGTCTTGATTGGTGTCTGTTTATGAAATCTGGGCCAAAAATATATTCCTTAGAAAGTTACAAGTTAATACTGCTTGGGAGCCTCTGACATGGGCTGTAAACTGTAGGTTTGGAGCTGGAAGATGCCAATATTGTCACAAATCATCAGAAAATACAGAACAAGATATATGCTGTGCTGAAGGTATTAACTTTCCGGGAGCAACATGTTCTTATGCAGTTTTGGTCACCTTGTATGGTTCAGAAGAGCCGGTTACTTACTACTAAGGATCAACCATTTGGTGTTGGGGTAATTGATGAAGGGCTTCTTAGGTAACGGCGGGATTCTGAGCTCAAATCTTTTACTGTGGATAAGGATCATAATGAAGAGGACTGTAGTACTGCAGCTCGAGTGTACATACGAGGATTGCCAGAGTGGACACCAGATGTGACTAATTACTCGCCAGAACTTTTCCCCCAGCTAGAGTGTGCGAAAAGTTGTAATTTCCATGGATATTTGGCTTTTCCGGTTTTTGATTTAACTACAAAATTATGTGTTGGTGTGCTTGAGCTTTTGACTACGTCTACAAGGTATCCAAGTTATGCTCCTGAGGTTAAAGATATCAACGATGCACTTAAGGTTTCCATCTTTCCTCTAGCTTTGATGATATATCTCATTCTTAAGCCATCCGTATTTGTGTTTTGGCGCACACCTACACTGTTTGTTTTACTTTTTTTTGTGTTCTGCAATTTGGTTTTTTGGTTGATTTATGTTTTCTGTTGCATAGTAGTTTATGCTTCCTTATTGTAACCATTTTCAAATTGTTGTCATATTGCAGGCACATAATCTGACAATTACACAGGGGACCCACAATATCGATTGCCCATTTGTGGAAAGGCCATGCGGAGGTCACCGGAATCAAGTTGTTCTTTGGCCGCATGGTGTTTGGCGCATAGCTCTGACACGCTTTGCATTTTTGGATCTCTTTTAACGCGTCCAAGTACATGCCTGGCCAATAGTAACCTGCACTCATTGCCTTGGCAACCACCATGCGCGGGCCAACATGTATTCCACAGATTCCTTCGTGTATCTCTCTGATCACATAGCTTGCTTCCTCAGCATCTAGGCATTTCATGAGCGGTCCAAGATAAGAGCGTCGATATAACGTACCATCAAGCAGTTCGTAGTTCTGCGACTTGTGTCTTATCTTCCTCGCCTGTGCGCGATCGTCCGGTATCTTTCCCTCCTTCAAGAATTCCATTAATGGAGTTATCCATGATGAAGGTGTTGTAAGAATTACAAGGACAGACTTCGCTCCCACTGACGGGTTGCTCATTACTTCCACCCTGACATCTTTGCCAAAGTGATCGAAGCTGGTTGATGCCATCTTACTCAGCGCGTCGGCAGACTTGTTTTCACTGCGCGGAATATGTATGATTCCGAAGAAGTCAAATTGCTAGATGAGTTTTCTCGCCTGCTCTAGATACAGAGGCATGGTGTTCTCCTTGGCATCATAAAGGCCATTGACCTGTGCTTCTACCAAGTATGAATCAATATGGGCCTCTAGCTTTTTAACTCCGAACTTGTGCGCGATGCGCAGACCAGCCAGCAGGGCTTCATACTCAGCTTCATTGTTGGTGCTCTTGAAATCCAACCTGATTGCGTAAGTATATTCATGACTTTCTGGATCCACCAGCTTGAGGCCTGCGCCGGACCCTTCATTGTTTGAAGCTCCATCAGTGAATAATCTCCAAACATATTTTTCATTATTGGCTTGCGGAGGGTCAACCTCGCGCTGAGCCTCTTCAATTTTTCCTTCAGGGATTTCTGCGATGAAATCAGCTAAGACTTGTCCCTTTATTGCTGGACAGGGCTTATAGGCGATCGTGTGCTCTCCTAATTCCAGCGCCCATTTTGTCAGCCTTCCTGAGAGCGCGGGACGCCGCAAGACTTGCTGGATGTTGTAACCAGTCAGGACTTCAATAGGATGACCATTGAAATATCTATGAAGCTTGTGCGACGCGTGTGTTAGTGACAAAACTAACTTTTCCATGATGGAGTAGCACGTCTCAGGATCTGTCAGCACCCGACTCACATAATAGATTGGTGTTTGGATTCCCTTGTGATCCACCAACAACACTGCGCCGATGGCGCGCTCTCCTGCTGACAGGTACAATGTTAGAGTTTCGCCAGGAAGTGGAGCTGTGAGCGCAGGCAGATTTATCAGACATTCTTTTATCTCACTGAAAGCTTGCTCGGCCTCAGGCGTCCACTTGAATTGGCTTTTCTTTAGGCAATTTCTCAATGTGTTAACAAATGGGGTAGATTTGCTTGCATGGTTCGCTAGGAACCTGTTAATTGATACCAATCTACCATTCAACTTTTGAACTTCCTTCATGGTGGATGGTGAGGGCATGTCAAGGATAGCCTCCACCTTCTCTGGGTTCACCTTGAAACCATCCTTGGTGACCATTACACCTAGAAATTTCCCTTCTTCTACGCCGAATGTGCATTTGCTCGGGTTGAGCTTCATGTTTACTTCCTTTAGGCGCCAAAGGGTTTCTTCGATGTCTTTGAGCATTTGTTTTTCCTCCCTGCTTTTAATCACCAAATCATCCACGTAGACTTCTAGATTTCTTCCAATTTGCTCGTTGAAAACCGCATCCATGAGTCTTTGGTAGGTGGATTCTGCATTCTTCAAACCAAAGGGCATTTTTGTGTAACAAAAAACACCCTTGTCAGTTCTGAAGGCAGTCTTGTCCTCGTCTTGTGGTGCCATTTGAATTTGGTGATAGCCCTTGTAGGCGTCCAGGAAACATTTGAGCTTAAATGGCGCCACAGAGTCCACTTTCGCGTCAATGTTTGGGAGGGGGTAACAATCTTTTGGACATACTTTGTTGAGGTCCTTGAAATCAATGCACATCCTCCATGACCCGTTGCTCTTCTTTACCATCACAGGATTGGCTACCCATGTTTGGTATCGTATAGGGCGGATGATATTTGCGCGCAGTAGATCTTCTACTTGCTCATTCATGGCCTTTGCCTTCTCATCCCCCATGACTCTCTTCTTTTGAGCAATTGGCTCTACAGACTTGAAGGTGTTGAGAGAATGTTGCGCCAGGTCTCGCGGAACCCCAGTCATATCAGAATGTTGCCACGCGAAGACCGACATATACGTTGTGAGCAATCTTTTCATTCTCAACCTTGTGTCGTCTGATATCGTAGCTCCAATTGTGATTGTTTGCTCTGGGAATTTTGGGTTGAGAATCCATTCATCTGGCGCGTTGTTTGCCATTGGAAGTTTCATTCTCCCTCCCCTCGGTATACTTGTCACTGCGCACAAATGATCTCGGTATACAAATGTTACACCTGTTGGTGTTGGGAACCCCAGCGCGCCGTGCGCTGGTGACGGTATGGCGTTGAATTGAGCAATCGTTCCTCTACCCAAGATCATATTGTGGCATGAAGTGGTGGGCAAGACCAAGAAGTTGACAATTTCGGCTCGCTTGTGTTTCTCATCCCCCATTGTTAGTTCAAATTGTATCTGACCTAGGGGGTGAATGATTTCATTTGAAACACCCGAGATTGGTGCATTCACAATTTCGAGCCTTGCTTGGTCTGCTGGATCCAACTTCCTGAAACATTGCTCATACATGATGTCTGATTCACTGCCAGTGTCCACCAGGACTTTTGACACTTCATAATGAGCAATGTGTGTAGTGATGACTAGAGGACTGCTGATAGACGGGCCTCCCCTGATTCTTGGGAAGATTACTTGTTGCTCGCGCCAATCTCCTTGGACTTGCGCGCTTCTCTTTCTCGATCTTTGCCCTTGCCTTCCTCCCTCGGCTACACAGATTCTTTTGAACTTTTTGCTGGCTGAGGCTCCATCTGGTTGTTCATTCTCTGGTCTTGGGTTTTTCACCAGGTGAGCCAACTTGCCTGATTTCACATCTCTTTCAATCGCATCCTTCAAATGGTGGCATGCATCGGTGTTGTGCCCTGTGGACTTGTGAAACTCACAATACTTGCCACTGTTTGATGGTCCCTTGTGGAGTAATGGCTTGGGGCTTTTAAACTGGACATTCTCTGTGCTTAACACTTGTGAAGGCGTTTTAGTGAGGGGAGTCCATATTCTTGGTAGAGGTCTGTTAGGCTCTCTGCCGCCTTCCCTCTTGTCACTTTCTCTGCGATTACGAATGTCTTTTTGGGGCTGGGGTGAGCTTGGTTGCGCCTGCTTTTCTGCGGGAGAAAAACTGGTTTGTTGCAACCTGGACCATACGGAGTTCTGTTTGCCCCTCCTTTCATTGTTGCGCGGTGCTTCTGTTTGATGCCCTCTATCTCTTGCTCTATCTTGGGCAATTTGTTTTTCATTTCGCGCGAAGACTCACGATGCTTCCATTAGCTTGGCCCAAGTGGTTGGCATGCCATCTCTGCTCACGAGAGCTCTGCGGAGTTGATCACTGCGCGCACCTTGTATAAAGGCCACGCGCAAGAGTTGTTCAGTGATACCTCCAATTGCAAGGGATTCCTGATTGAAACGGGTTATGTAGTCTTCAATGGTTTCATCATTCCTGCGCATGCAGTGCATGATGTCATCGGGGCCGCGCGTGTGTCTGCGCTGCTGTACGAAGTGAGCCTGGAACTTCTCCAATAGCTCTTCAAACCCATCGATTTGTGCAGTCGGCAAGCTTTCGAACTAGACACGCGCTGCGCCCTTGAGGCAGCGAGCAAACATGTGACACCATGTTGGCATCGTCCAGCTTTCTAGGTTTCCAGTGTTGTAAAAACCTTGTAGGAAATCGTCTGGATCAGTTGTGCCGTCGTACTTGCCCAAACCACTTGGCATCTTGGTTTTGTGCTGAATGGGAGCCTTCGCGATGCGCTTAGTGAATTTTGAATGCTTCACCAAGATGGCTGGCCTGTATGGTGTGGTTACGTCTACTTGCCCTCTCGCTGGTGGGTTGTACGGTGTGTACAGATCCATATCGGCTTTGGCTCCAGGCGCTATGTTCATGTGCGCGCGGAGCTGTGAGCCGCCTGCATGAGTATCTCGTGTCTTCCTCATGCTGTGCACTTCTTCATCACTAAAATCAGCGTGTTCAGTGTGAACAGAGTGACCATCTTCCGGCGCGCGCGCCCTTTTTGTTGTTCCTTGAATGGTTTGCTTATCAAACGCGAGCCTTTGTGTTAAGTCGGCTAACTTTTTGTGTTTGACCAGCTCATTGTATTTGTCCATTAAACGTCGTTGTTCGTTTATGAGCCATTCTTTAGGGTCATTGGTTTCAACTTCTGGAGCCATTGGTCCTTTTTGTTTCGCGCCAGTCAGATTTTGGAACGTGAGATCGTCTGGAGGAGTTTCAGTCTGGCTATGAGGAGTTGTGATGAAGGGATGGTTACTGGTGGTGCGCGCAGAATCACGCGGCACCCTCAGAAACTGCTGTCCCTCATTAACATCCTCAAGCTCAATATCCTCCAGAACTTGATCGCTGTTTCGAACACCAGAAACCATGGTGAAGTTTTTCAGAGAGAACTGATGAGATGGTGATTTTGTTGCCGTTGTAACAGGTGATGGCGCCAATGAAGAAACGTGGATCGACTCACTGGTAGACGATCAACCTTCCTCGGGTATGAGTATGCTATTTCACCGATGGTTCTCCGGAGTATGAATTCTTCCACCTACAAAACGAGCAACACCGTGAACTTACCCCTCAGAAAGGGACAGAGGGGTCCTCTTTGGGGTAACCCTCCGGTGTGAGAATAAGAGATTGTAGGAGAAGATAATAATCTGAGAGTGAGTAAGGAATTGGAATGTATTTTCTTGCTTACCTCCCCTTGTGGAGGTGGTGTGGTATTTATAGTGTTAGGGTTTCCAATGATTGGGCTCAGATCCCATTAGGGCCTTTTTGGCCTCCTCCTATTGCTTTGCGCCACGTGTCCTTAGGACACCTGGTGCTTTTTCATTGATTATTCTCTGACCCAGGCATTTCACCTGACCCATGTGCAATCACGTGGTAGCACATGGGTTTTGCTGAGTTGTCCACCTTTCATTGGCAGCTGTCAACATCAGAGTATTCTTATTCCTTAAAGGATACCTTCTGGAAGGTTGTCTGACGAGCACAATCAAGGTTGTCCTTATCCTGATTTGGATAAGGACGAGGTTGATTATGTGCATGTGTGATATGCGCCTATCCTGAGGATGCGCGAGGTCTTCTCTTTATTCTCACGCGCAGATGTTTCATGCGTAGATGTGATATACGCAAGCATATGTAATATGCGCCACGCGCAGATGTGATATGTGTGAGCATATATGATGCGTGAGCATGTGATATGCGCCACGCGCATATGTGATATGCGTGAGCATATATGGTGCGTGAGCATGTGATACGCGTGAGCATATGTGATGCGTGAGCATATGTGGTATGCGTGAGCATATGTGATATGCGCCATGCGCATAGGTTTTGGCTTTGTGCCTTCATGATATCTTGATTTCAAGCCTCTTGTCTATATCTTGTGGGTTGACCCGCCCCGCTCGATGTTAAGGCGGGTACATACCTCTTTAGGTTTGCTTTTCCTGATTTATATGTGAGTTGGGCCCTGCTGATGTGTTATAATCTAATATTCTATTACTCAGGTTTAATATTTTTGCAGGGTTCTCTTCACAGTACTTTTTCTTTGCTTTGGAACTTTTATGTGACAGATGAGTTTCATGTACAGGTTCTTAACGAGCGCAGGGAAAAAGGTTTCAATATAATTTCTGGTATTCTGAAAGCGATATGTGACATCCACGGTTTACCTCTAGCTCAGACATGGGTCGTGCCCTCACACACTAGTTTTGTTGCCCATGAAAAGGTAATAGAAAATAGCTGTAGTAGTTTTGACACTAGATGTGTTGGGCAAGTCTGCATGTCTACAGCTGCTCTACCGTTTCTTCTTAAAGATGGAAACTTGTGGTCTTTCAGGAAAGAATGCACAGAGCGACACCTGGACAGGTCCAGTGGCCCTGTTGGCAAGGCATTGTCAACTCGTGGTTCTTGGTTTTGTACAGATGTAACCAAACTCAGTGAAGACGAGTACCCTTTGGTCCACCATGCAATTATGTTCAGGTTGACTAGCTGCTTTGCAATCTTCTTGCATAGTGTTGAACCGAATGAGGACTATGTGTTGGAGTTTATTCTACCTGCACACATCAAAGAGCGTAGACATGTACAGAACTTGGTCCAAACTTTGAAGCAGAACTTTGAAATAGCTTCTGGATTTGAACTGGGTGACACGTCAATGATGCAGGTTGTTGGACAACCTACTGATTCGTCTGTAAGCATGGTTACTACTGTTACCCAAACATTCTCGGACTCCGTGGCTAACAATTTCATGTCATCAGATTCAGAGTCATTGATGTCAACAGGCTCTACTGATGCTGGACAAAACAGCAAAGGGGGCAGAAAACGTAAAATTGGGTCACAGCCGGAACACCAAGATTAACTTAATCTGTCTGCCACATACATGATGCCTTTAGAAGTTCTCCACGTACATGAATTTTTTTTCCGACGGCCATCTAAAATGTTTACCTTAGTTAGGCGCATGTAACAGTTAACAATTTGATATTGTTAAAACTATATTAGCGCCGCCAAATTAAAGCATGATCCGTGGATCTTGGTTGTTAGTTTTGACAATTCAAGATAGTGTTGGGGTGAAGATTCATTTCGCTTTTTGGAACGGGTGCAGAAGGTGGTCCACAGTGACTCGCAGAGCCCGAGGAACAAAGGATTTATATTTAGTAGAATAGGCTTTGCGATCCAGAAGGGGATAACGGCGCAGCTTGTTGCTCGCTTATCCATTATCCAGATGTAATTTGGTTTGTGTTAAATGTTAATAAAAACTACCATGGGTTTGTTTTCCTAATATCCTCAACTGCAATTGAGCCAACTGTTCCTTTTGACCTCACACAATTGGGATGTTTGGAGTCCTTCAGCCCGCGAGTCCAAACATATTGGTCTATTTGACTAACCTACAAAAATGACAATTTGAAAAGAATCCAATTGCAAGTAATAAGAAACCAAAATACAAATGTTGTAGCGTAGTGGTAAATCGAATCATACCAGGCAACATAGATCGGTTCAGATCTTCCGATTCTCTTATTAACAATATAGTATGAAATATGTCTTATTATTGTTATTATTAGTTTGGCTAACAACTTCAGTTTACCTTATATACAAAGTAGTTTGAAACTTCAGGTCCAGTTAAAAATTTTGTAACTATAGTTAATCTGTGCAAAACTCTGATGTCTTATATAATTTGCTTTATCATTCTTTCTTGTATACATAATAGTATCACGAGGACCTTCTGGTGCGTTTGAAAAATTTGTAACGCATCATATATAAAATTACAGTTATCAAATAAACACATTTAACTTTTATGCAAATTTCATAGCTACTATGACACACACAACAAGTAATCAACATATAGTAATAAATGAAAAAAAAAAAAAAACTTCTATACCGCGATCTTTTAAGCGTGTGAATGATGGTGGGTTGGAAAGTAATCTGTAGCTTGGAACGTAAAAACGTAAATCTGTGTAGGCAGCGGCTTTGTAAAGATGTATGCGATTTGATTTTTTTGAGAAAATAAATAGTACTCGTAGCTTTCCTTGTGCAACCTTTCTCAAATAAAGTGAAAATCAACTTCAACACGATATTGCAATACCATAGAGTTGGAGCATAAGTTGTGTTTACCCCCAAAATCTTTTAGTAAAGCTTCTAACCAAGTTATTTCAGCAATGGTATTGGTTGGCTTCAAATGCTTTGCTGCGCAGTTAAATAATACGACTAGCTGAAGTTGTATTATTTCTAGTAACAATAATATCATCCATATAAACAACGATGTAAAGTAGAGTTGTTCCACTTTTGAAAGTGAAGAGATAATTGTCAGTCTTTGAGCCGTGAAACCCCAAGGGAAAAAGATTGATGTGATTTTGTAAACTTTGCCCAAGGGAAAAATAACATGAAATAGAATGTGAAATTGTAGTTACAGGTAAAAAGAAAACAATTGGAAAGCATAAATTAAAGAAGATGATCATGTGGATGACTAAGCCTTCAGTTGCCTCACAGCAAAGACACACGTACTGTGCAATGAATATGTGCTTATTGATAGAGCGGAGAAGCAAAAAAAAGAGTGTAAAACCCATCTTCACCAGGGCCTGTGAGAAGGATAGTACGTGTAGACTTGTTTTCCACAACAAAAAATTTAGGAAGATTGTCTAAATAGAATTTTTGAGTAGATAAAAATGTACCTTTTAATTTCAGGAACTTCAAGGATATAAAGATATGCTCGAACAAGACCGGGTCCCTGTCGTTCACCGGTTCACCAATGTTAGCAAGAGCAGAGACATGTTTTGGCACGACTTAGATAAGCGAGGGGTATTTCATTTTCATACCCTTTCAAGTTTCATCTAAAGCCCAGGCAAGTGAAGGTGAATCCCATAATTCATGGGCAGTTGTTCCTTTAGCATCGGCAAAACTTGAAATATATTTACCAATGTAGGCATGTAGCGATTTTGTGATTGTTAGTGTTGTTGGAAATTTGTCGAGAAAACGGATTGCTGTTGACCATGTGAAACTTGCATAAAAATTAAGTAGTATGAGAATAATTTATAGGGAAAGTGATGTATGTTTCATGGATTAAGTGTCGGATACAATAAGATACAAAGGTAAATTAGATCATATATATACAAGAACTTCTTGTGTATCATGTGGCAATGTGGTATATATGGCAACACCGGAGACAACCAACTATACGAGTACAGAGCCAATGATGAGTTATAATCTAATTTTTGATTTCGTGTAAAGACATATTTGATAGTTCGCCATTTCGGATTAAATAATTCTGTTTTTGTCTTTTTTTTTAAATATTTGTTTTATTAATTCCAACGGTCATTTTTGGTCGTTGTCGGTCCCAACTAACGAAACGGCTTTTAACGTCCCATATTTAACGTATTTGTTCCTAACGGTCCGTGACTTACAGAATCCTAACGCCGTTACTTGCATGTCGCCGGAAAATTACTTTTGGCTGGAAAAATCACATTTTTAGCCGGAAAACTCAACCTGAACACTGCGAACACCACCAAGCGATTCCAACGATGGTTCTAGGGTTAAGAAGACCTCAAGAGTTGGGGCTTTTACTAGAAAAAAGTTCCTAAAGTTCCGGTCCAAGGCTACAAAGATGTTTGAGACGAAAATGTTTGAGTTTTTCTGCAAAAAACGATTTTCCTGCGACCTGCGACTAACGGCTCTAGGATTCTATTAGTCGCGGACCGTTGAGAACAAATACGTTAAATGATTGGACCGCCAACAACCAATTTATTAGTTTAAACCAACAGCGACCAAAAAAATAATATTTGACTAATAAAAACCTAACACATTTTTTTTCAAATAAGTAGAATTAATAAAATAAAATGATGGTGACAGGCATTTGCCCTTTTCTTTTCGGTGGAGAATGAATGGTTCACATTTGACAGTCATGAACCGACAAAAGTTCATATAATGTTTTGAACAGTTCAAAAGTCCATGGCCATGCGTTAAATTCGGTGGAAAATCAGGCCCGGTTTCGAGAAGCAAAAATTTTTTGGGTCAAAGGCGAAATTTTTTATGGGCATTAATTAAAAATGAGTATTTTGTTGGTTTAAACAATTAGGGTGCAATTACTGTACGCTATTGTCTTAACGTACGGTAGGTACACGAGACGCTCAAAGGCAAAAAACAAAGACAAAAACCTAAAACGCTCAGCAAAACGCTCAAAAAATGGTCTTTGTGAAAAAAACGAAAAATTGATCGATTAACCATCCAAAACTGTATTTTTGGAAGAACAAATGATTGATTGGATATGTATTGACCATTCCGAAATGTTTGGATGTGATTTCATGGATCGATTCGTGAAAAAATGGATTCGCGTACGTTAATGTACGTTAAGAATTAGTGTTTTGGATCTTTTTACTAAACAATTAATTTTTATATTGGTTTACTTGGTTATAATTGTAGTTGTTTAATATATTTTTTTTTGTATAAAGTAGAATTAAACATGTCTCAAATGAAACTTGAACCCATAACCTTTGATTGAGAGTAATACCCCTTTGTCACTAGACCAAGCTAGTTTTTATGTAATTAAGTTTAAATATTAAATGTACATAATATTTTTAATAAAAATAAATATAATTTAAAAAAAAAATTCGGGCCTAACGAGATGTCGGGCCTGTAATCGTCGACCATCCCGCCACTCTTATGGGCCGGCCCTTTGGAAAAGTCCCCACTTTTTATTTCATTGACAATTTCTTTAAGGAATTTCCAGGAAACTGTTCGTTGATCATTTCTGCCATTCATTTTTTTTTCTTTTCCAAAATTTAATATTCGTTGTGGTCTATTATATGTTCTCAATTTTGTGATTAAGCATTCCATTAACAACCTTTAATATTCATTGTATGTCAAATTTGTCGAATTTATAACTTTAGAAGGATGATTGGACCAACCCTGTCCTTGGCAACTCTTTGCTGATCAATACGAAATCATGGAGCCACTTTAATTTACCTAACAACTCAAGCAGAATATATAGCCCAAACGACGACTATCACGTTAATTTTGATTTACGACCTATCATCACACACTATGGTAATATCTCGACTTCCTTAAGGAGCTATGCATTATGCAAGGCCCGGTTTTGATTACTTAAGTCTTTCGTATTTGTATTAGTCTAGTTTTCGTTTATGTACGTTTACGCTTATATGTATTGGCCCGACGCCTTGTGTACTTGGTGCCTATTAGGCTTGTTATTAATAAAATGGTGTATAACATACCACACTATATAATGTGTGTGTATGGAATACACCAAACAACTCTTGCATCTTTCATTTTATCCAAGTAAACAAAACTCTTTCAACTCCCTCACCCACCTTCCAAACTTTCGGCTCTCTCTAACTGATGCAGGAGCATCCGGCTCATTAAGTTGGCCCGACCTAAATGTTAAGTTTATTGTTATTTATAAATATGGTTACTATGTCTCTTCTCTAGTTAGTTTTTTGATATTAAGAATATTGTAAAGAACGTTTGTTCTTGAACCTTTTGGTTCGTCTAATCATGTGATGCCGAATCCACGGCTTTACTCAAATGGTTCAAGAAACTCATAGTTTATTCATAGACTTCATCTAACCGAATGGTTAGAGACGAACCAAAAGGTTCAAGAACAAACGTTCTTTACAATATTCTTAATATCAAAACACTAACTAGAGAAGAGACATAGTAACCGTATTTATAAATAACAATAAACTTAACATTTAGGTCGGGCCAACTTAATGGGCCGGATGCTCCTGCATCATACTCCCACTCTTGAAAAAGACTCGACCTCGAGTCTTATAAAAATCACCTCGATTCACAAAACTTGCAACCTTTCGATCTTGATTCGTCTATTTAAGATGTTCAAGCAAGGCCCCAAAAAGAACTAACCCAAAAGAAACTTCATGCATGAATATGATCGCATGCAAAAATGAAGATCAAATTGGCATAAGTTTTGGTAGGATTATCCATAAGTTTAGTAACTCCATTAACCCCAATATATATGTTATTTCATTTTGAAAATTGAAATGCATAGGAGAAGCCATATTTGAGAGTCAACATGCAATCCCCCACAATTGTCGGCTCAATAAATGGAACTTCCATGATTAGCAAATCATCTCCAACCAACTTGTCACCACCGGATTTGCTACCCTATCACCACTAGCGGCCACTATAGCCAACATAGCACCCCCTCGCCAACTGCATCCATGTCTTCTCCTGATCTTTTTTTTTTTGATGTCTGATGTCGTGTTCTTCAATCGGCCAAGAACCCTAACCGAACCACCACATATCATCTCTTTTAAAAAACAAAACAAAAAATAAATGGATAGATCGCATTCATTGAAGGATAATCCTCCTCCCCGAGGCTTCAGTCCCGGACTTAAAACCTGATTCAGTTTCCTTCAACATTTGCATCCCTTAAGTCGGGACGAACTCCGTTGTCTTCACCATACACTCATAATGAGCCACCCGTCTCCCGTTGTTATCTAAGAAGAATTTCGATCAACACCGACAGGCGATTCCACGCCCCATGGCATCTCTTGATCTCTGGACTCTACTTCTTGACTCAAGGTTCCTTGTGATGAATCATACCCGGATTCTGGTGAATCTACAAACAGGAAATCTGTCTCTTCCTTGGGCATGTGAATACCAACGTTTCTACCGTTGCCTCTTCTGGCGAATCTACGGACAAGAAAGCGTTAATCCCCACGCAGAGCCATTTGAACAACCAAAGCTCTGATACCAAATGATGCCGAATCCACGGCTTTACTCAAATGGCTCAAGAAACTCATAGTTTATTCATAGACTTCATCTAACCGAATGGTTAGAGACGAACCAAAAGGTTCAAGAACAAAGGTTCTTTACAATATTCTTAATATCAAAAAACTAACTAGAGAAGAGACATAGTAACCATATTTATAAATAACAATAAACTTAACATTTAGGTCGGGCCAACTTAATGGGCCGAATGCTCCTGCATCACTAACATACACACAAGATCCGAGATCTCGGTCCGACTAGTTGTGAGGTTGATCCAAGAACGACTAGTATCTTAGTTTGTTTTGTTGTTTGATCCGGTTACGGGACCTACAATTGGTATCAGAGCTTTCGGGCTCGACTAGTTGTAGATCTTGGGTCACAACCTTGGATTTTGGTCTTGTATGTGAAAAGACAGATTTTTCGAGAAAATAATTGGTTTTCGGGTTCTTGTGTTCTTGAGATTCTTAAGATTTTTAAGTTGTTCATGTTCAAGAAGTTGGTTTAAAGTTGATAAAGTTGGTGTTTGTGGTTTGTGAATCTTTAAGGATCATGTTTGTGTTTGGTACATGTGCTTTACTTGAAAAGTTGTGTTAAGCATGAAAAAGGGAGTGCATTGTAAAAGGTGAAGGAAAAGGTGGTTGGTGACATTCCTTATTTGGTTCATAGAATTCAACTTTGGTGGATCCAATGCAATAAGCCTGCTCACTTTCTTTCCTCTAACTTGCAATCGCATACAATCACATACCCAACTCGCATACAATACTTAACTTCTCCACATACAATCCTTACAATCTCAAAGTCCTAATCGAATACAATCAAGCCAGCTAGCCCAATTCGCATGCACTTGCTTTGGCCAAACTCGCATACATTTGTCTTGGCCCAATTCGCATACACTTGCTTTGGCCCAACTCGCATACACTAGTCTAAAGTCTAAACCCAACTCGCATACAATCTTAACAGTACACAATCCTTACAATCTCAAGGTCCTTCGAATACAATCATTAGTCGCATACAATCATCAATCACCAAACTCTCTTACATCACTCTTACACCAGACTCGCATACATTCAGGTACAACCCAGCCTTCATCCAAACTCGAATACAACTCAGCTTCATCCACTCTGAAGAGGTAGGTCCCAGCAGAGCCCAGTTGGACCCACAGGACTCACCTTGAAGAGAGACGTCTGCGCAGAAACCAACTGGATCCGCGGGACCCACCATGCTCAGAGACGTGACGTCCTTACGCGCAGTACGCGAGCTGTTCCCGCAGGAAATGCCTCCCAATGGTGAAGTACTCCGCCTGTTCCCGCAGCTGCGGATACAAGCCATCAGGGAAGGCCACCCGCGCAGCAAGGCTACACGCACAAGGCACTTAGCTCTCAATAATTCAGTAGTCACCTGAAGGAATGAGCAAAGCCGGGAACAATCCCGCACAAAGGCGGGAGGGGGAATACTCCCGCCCAAATGAGCCAGTCCGTACGATACTGGAAGATCTTTTGTACTGTACCTGACGAGGTATGGGCAAAAGATCTGACCAGAGATACGACAGCCCATTGACAACAGTATGGCGAGCAGCATGCTCTTGTACTGTATGTCACTATCAGCCGCTACCTACTCACCAACTCCTGTCATACCACGTGCATAGCCTGCAGTTGGTGGAAAAAGAATAGTACACAGCAGGCCTGGTCACTGTCAGCCGCTGCCTACCCACCAGCTACCAGCATGGCACGTGCGTAGGCCACAGTTGGTAGAACAGGAATACTATTCAACCGGCTATACCCTCTTGGAAACCTACCTTCGGCTATAAATACCCCAAATGGTATAATCATCTCATCTTATCTTGTATCTTACATCTTATACCTAATATCTGCTCTAGCAATCTCTTAATATACACTTATATTCAAGAGCAATCTAGTCTGATTCTCACGCCGGAGGGTGGTCACAAGGAGGTACCCCCCCTTCTCAGTGACGAGCTCACGGTGTCTGTTTTGCAGGTTATCAGAAGAACCATCTTTGCCGGGTCTAACCCCTCGTGGGAAACATCTATTTAACCCCCAGATTATCCGTAATCTGCCCGGGGTCGATTAGTGTTTCTTCATTGGCGCCATCCGTGCATAAAAGCTAGAACTTCATTTCTTTTCAGTTTTTTCAAACTTCTGGAAAGATGGTTAAAGAAACTCCGGTAACCACAACCCCAGCTACTGAGGGGAATACCGGCGACTACACAGTTTTTACGAACACTACCCCGGTTACCCAAGCCGGGGCAAGTGCAGTAAATTTTAGGAACACTACCCCAGTTACCCAAGCTGGGGCAAGTGCAGTAAATAATCGCTCACTGGGATTCACCGATACCCAGTTAGAGAGACAACGAACGAGGCTTCCCCGCCAAACACTCGATGAAGTTAAAGTGTGGGCGGAAGCACGTCAAAAAGAATTCCAAGCTGAGTTGGATGAACGCTTACGTTCACTCCAACAGCCTGAGGAATTCGGAGAGTACTGGGACAATGATTCGGAGGAATCCGATAGTGACGCAAACCCTCGTCATAGGGCGAAAGGGAAGCGTAAGGAAACGGACTCCCAACCGAGAAGGCGTTTTGGAGAAACCTTCAAACCAAAAAACGCAGGTGGAAACCCACGTGACTTCTCCAAAACATTTACACCAACTGCTGCAAAGGCGGGAACGTCCAAATTTGCAAGGGACATTGCGGAAGCAATCGTCCCGAAAAGTGCCAAACAGATGTCCAACATCGGCACTTACGATGGTATATCTGATCCAGACGATCATTTGAACAGGTTTATAGCGGGGGCAACCGTCAGTAGTTGGACGGAACCTACGTGGTGTTACATGTTCCAAATGACGCTTTTTGGGGCAGCTAGAGCGTGGTTCGATCGTCTACCGGTCCACCACATCTACGATTGGGAAGACTTCCAGCAGAAATTTAGCCAACACTTCAGCCAACAAAGAAAGTATACCGAAGAGCAATGGACAATCCTCAAATGCATTCGAGAGGAAGATGAATCTTTGCCAGACTTCATCACTCGCTTCAACTCAAAGAAGCTAAGTCTGGGTAATATTAGCGAAGATCTTGTTCGCGCTGCTTTCATCCAGGGCGCGAACGACCCAGAGCTCATCCGCACCTTAACGGGCAAAGATGGCATGCCATCCACATGGGATGCCATCATGACAGCAGCTAAACGCTTTGCGGAAACGGAGAAGCAACTGGGTAGAGATCTCCCCCAGAGCACAAACCTCTACACCCAAAAAACAAGAGAAGACAACGTCCTTACCGCCCGACTAAACAAAAAGCGGAAGCTAGGCATTTGGCAGTCAAGGGTAAACTTTGACACCTCATCCGGCTTGCAACATCGGTTAGGCGGAAGGGATAACGTACAGTCGAACCAGAACTCCAGATGGACGCCACTCACCAAAAGCGTCACCGAGATATTCGCCACTGAGGAGCTCCCATGGCCAAAGGCTCCAATAATCCGGCATCGTCACAATGCTGATCGGAGCAAATACTGTGACTTTCACAGGACAAAAGGCCACAACACTGAAGAATGCACAGACGTAAAGGACATCGTCGAAGCATTTGTCAGAGATGGGACGCTCGCACACCTCGTGGCGTAACGAACGCTGAGCAGGCTGATGCGTGTAGAACCCCAGCTGGGGAAAACACGAATAAAATTGCAGCTTCAATGCCGGAGACTACATACTGCGTAAACAACGAGATCCCGAACCAGGTGCATATCGGCTCGATGGCACTCCCATCCCAACAACATGGAAGGGAGCTCAATTACACAGTTTGCATGTAGATCAATTCCAAATTTGTAAGAAAAGGCCCAAAGCCACTTCTAATGGAAATGATTCTCCTTAGAACATCGACGCTGATGATTTTACATTTATACTTATGAACTTTCCACACGGATATGCCGGTCTTCACCGCATACATAAGTGTGAAAGAAGTCCGTGGGGAAGGCGGAAAAACCCGCATAAACCCAAAAAACGGCAAACCTTCACGCAGGTCAGTTAAAGGTAAAGTTCAGTCATCCCACTAAATGAAAGTGCCGGTCTATCCGCACGAATCATGATAGAGGAAACTGAACACTAACCTATTAACAACTGCGCGTCGAATTGTTAATTTATTCAACACTGATATGTCGATTTTCACCGCATAATTACGTGGAAAGTCGTTGCGTGGGGAAGGCGGCAAAACCCGCATAAACCCAAAAAATGGCAAACCTTCACGCAGGTCAGTTAAAGGTAAAGTTCAGTCATCCCACTAAATGAAAGTGCCGGTCTATCCGCACGAATCATGATAGAGGAAACTGAACACTAACCTATTAACAACCGCGCGTCGAACGGTTAATTTATTCAACACTGATGCCGGTACTCACCGCATAATTACGTGAAAGTCGTTGCGTGGGGAAGGCGGCAAAACCCGCATAAACCCAAAAAACGGCAAACCTTCACGCAGGTCAGTCATAGGTAAACTTTGGTCATCCCACTAAATGAAAGTGCCGGTCCTAACCGCACAAATCATGAGAGGAAACCGAACCTATTGACAACCGCGCGTCGAACGGTTAACTTATTCAAAATACTTTAGAAAATTTCTAACAGAAGGATGAGAAAAACCTCCACGCAGGTTAGATGTAGGTAAAGTTTAGCCATCCTACTAAGTGCAAGTGACGGTCCTACCCGCACAATCACGAAAGAGGAAGCAAAACTTCAACCTATAATCTACCACCTTCAAAGGTTAACTTATTCTAAACAATTAGAAAATTTCTAAAAAGATGAGGAAAACCTCCACGCAGGTCAGATATAGGTAAAGTTTAGCCATCCTACTAAGTGCAAGTGACGGTCCTACCCGCACAACCACGAAGGAGGAAGCAAAACTTCAACCTATTATCTACCACGTTCAAAGGTTAACTTATTCTAAACACTTGGAAAATTGCTAATTTAAACTAAAGTATGTTTGAGCAAGTCATATAACGTTTATAAAGCAAGTCATCCAGTGAAAGTAGCGGTCTTACCCGCACAAAGATTTATATTTCATAATATTCATTACAAGAATGGCCGGGTAACTACCCGCCTACAAGAATATAAATCTATACAAGCTAAACCTATCCTAACAGTGGGAAGGGATCTTCAGGATCAAGCTTCAGGACCACTTCCACTTAGACCAGCACCATCAGTAGAGCGTGGCGGTTCAAGGAAAGTTTTAAGGATAGCTAGCCCATCATCAGCAGCAGCAACTTCGTTCACCTTCTCCACCACCGGATGCGGGAAGGCGGCATACTGATTCACTGCTTGGTCATAAACAGCTTCAGTATCCACATCATACAAAGGGAAGTTGGAAGGCGGGATGCCTTTCTCAACGAACCCTAGACCAAGCAGGAAGCCGGCCTTTTCCCCATCCTCATGAGAAGCGTTGAGGGCTGCGCTCATGGCATCGTTGTATGATGTGTCCATGAAGACTCGATGCACAACCTACAAAAAAAATATACAAGTATCAAAACCTTTTCTATTTACAAAGAAAAGCGTGAAGACATTATGAAGCTAAGCTTACCTGAGACAACGCTTCTCGAAGAAGCCATTCCTTGGTAACCAGAGCTTACTGGAGGGCAGCTTGAGCTTGGTTACGGGCGCGTTCGGCTTCACTTTTGTTGAGGTTGGCAAGCAACACTTCTTTAGCCGCAGCCTCTTCAACGCCCTTTAGCTTCCGCTCAGTATGGTCAAGCACCCCCCTCTGGTCCAAGATCTCTTGGAGCTTCTTGGTGTCTTCCATCGCCAAGGCATCATGAGCCTGTTGGAGCGCCTCTAGTTTGGCTTTAAGTTCCTCATTCTCGAGGCGTAAAGGCTCAGCAACAGCTTCAGCCTTGGTGGCCCTCTCGGTTGCGTTCCGTGCAGTTTCCTTAGCCTGCCGAAGCTGTTCGTTAACAGCTTGGGCAGCCTTGGAACGGGCCTCGAGCCGGGCCTGAACTTCAACCTCGAGGGCCTTGAAGGCCTTCTCCTTTTCCGCAGCCACTGCGGTAAGCCTCCTATTCTCCTCCCGGACAGCCCGCGCCTGAGCTACTTCTTGGATGCGAGCTGCTTTTAACTTGTCGTTTTCACGACAAAGCAGCTCGACGCGCGGCTGCATCCGGGCCAGGAGAACCCGAAGCTCATTGGTTAGCCTACCCTCCTGGTAGCTAGCTATGGCTACCCCCAACGCACCACTGGGAGCTGCGTGACGAGCCCACTCCACGCACTCCACAGGCGTGCGAAGGGTTGTTCCTCGGCGGATGTTCCATCGTGGAACATACACTTCATTGGAATCCGACACTGCAAAAAACAAAAAGCAGTTAGGAAAAGATGATAAAAAAAAGGCCAAAAGAACCCTACGCACCTGTAGGGTCGACAACAGGCCGAATGCCGCCAAACCCATCACCTGAACCCAAGGGAAATCCATCCAAGAGGTCAGGCAGACGGGAAGGAGGCAAAGTTTGGCGAGAAGCCCCAAGCATACCTGGATTATCGGCCGTAGCTGCCGACGTCGGAGGAGGCATGGAGGCCACCGCGGTAGAAACCAACGGAGGTGAACTCACCGGAGGTGAACTCACAACCGTGGTCGCCGCTGCGGAAGTACCCGCAGGAATAGTCACCGCCGGCTCAGTAACAGATTCAGTAAATATGGCACTGACAGCCGGCGGAGATGTCATCGCAGTTGGAACAGTTGGCTCAACTGGGTGAGCAACTGGACCAACAACTGAAGCAGGCGCAGCCGCCTGGGTCATCGCCTCAGGTAGGTTGACCAAACCTACCGTCATGGGTCCGGAGGTGCTCCTCCCCGCTCCACCCTGGAATTCGGTAGCATCCACGCCTGCACAAAGAAGATATAAGTATAATGGCGGAAAGATATGAAGTTAAAAAGTAAAGGAAGTTTGTACTTACGGGTTTTCTTGAGCCTAAAAGTGCGAACAGGCGGGGACGAACCCGATGGAGCCGGCCTCTTCACGCCGCTCACCATCGTTGTCCTGGGCTGCTCGGAGGTGACGGTCGTCTCAGCCTCCGGAGCAGTGGTCTTATCACCACCAGGGTTCCCCGCCACCTCCTCGCTCTCAGTCTCTGAATCAGACCGAGGCACCGGATCGGCAGTGGAGGCAACCTTCGCCTTCCCCTTCCCGCCGGCAGCCTTCTTCTTCCGCACCAACGGAGGACCATCTGCGGATTCCTCATCAGAACACAAGATTAGAGGAATTCCAGCAGAGGTTTCAGCATTGAGGGGTCGAGGGTTGAATAACTCCTTATCTGGCCGCCTGGCGCTCAGGATCTCGTGGCCTGGCGGGTAGACCTCCACGAACCGATCCGCCGTCTGTTCAAGGATGGGCAACTCGTTCTCATCTAGAGCACGAGTACCCATCCGAGCGGGACTATCAGCCTCCCGCGGATGCAGGAGCGACTGCAAGTCGTTCCCCTCTGAAATAAAAGAAAAACAGTTAGAAGACAAACCTATATAAACAAAGAAGACAGAGCATACCGTAAGGGACAGAGTTCAAACCGTATTCGAGGACGATGGGAACCTGTGACGCCTCCTTCCACACCCGGCTCATCCCAAGCATCACCATCCCAAACTCCGCAAAGCGGTATACCGGAGTCTGGACCCTGGAGATCTTGGCGAACCACTCCGCCTCCTGGTAGTTGAGGGCGTGAAGGGCGGGGAGTGCTCTCCCATTCTTAAAGGTCATCGCAAGGGGGATGACGCGAGCGGAGATATAAAAAAACTCACGCTTCCACGACCGAAGACTGCGCTCGGTAGCGCAGATCTTCAACCCCTTGATCCGATTGACCAAGGTGTACCACCCCTGGATGCACCTCCAAGAATAGAAGGTCATCAACCGGTCAGCATGGGGCTCCACGCCCAGAATGAGGCACACCCACTCAAAATGGCAGATCTTGGCGATCGCCATCGGGTGTACCTCCGTCAGATGCACGCCGTGCCTCTCCAAGACACGGTATACAAACTTCGTCAATGGGAACCTGAGATTCCCATAAACGAAGAATGCAGCGTACACCCCTATCTTGCCCTGGGGGGCATCGTACACCGTCTGGTGTGGCTCCGAAAACTCAGGCTCGAACGACTCGAGCATGAACTTCCGGATGACGTACCGATAGAGGTCGGCCGGAAGAGCACACTGGCATTCGCCAGCAGTGCTCTTATCGTCTTTATCAGACGTAGACGTCGGGATCTCGACGTGCACGTCAGATCCTTCGGCAGCAGCTTCAAAATCGTAGGTAGAAGACATGGTTTGGAGGTAAAGAAGAGTGATTTCAGGAGAATGCTTGGCAGAAAGTATTCGCCGGAAATCGTTTACAAGAAGAGAAGAGTGAAAGTGTGAATTACAAGAGACCCTCTCCCCCTTTATATACTCATCGCAATTAATGCGATGAATTTAATGCGGAAGAGAGAGAAATCACAGGTGCAATGAAACTATGACACGTGGCAAAGTGCAAGCTGGCAACAGCTGTTGAAAGGACGCGTGCCATTAATTTCGCGGCCACGCGCCCGAAAAATCGCGCCCACGCGTCTGAAAAAGCGTCTGGAATGACCATGTACGGTCACGTCACCATAACTTCCTGCACGTCCTGACACAGTCAGAAGAAACCGTCGGACGACGTTTCAACAGTTTGGACTGTTCTTATCCTTTCACCAACTCTTCGAATTTCAAAATTTCAAAAAGATTCAAAAGTAAGCGGGAAAATACCCCTTACCTTGGCAACCAAGTAACTGTAAGACAGGTGCGAGTACAGTGTTAAGGCAAAACCCTTCACATACTTAGCACCTGCAGGGAATTGAAGCCAAGAATACCTCGGCGACCAAGTAACTATAAGACGGGTGCGGGTACAGTGTTAAGGCAAAACCCTTCACATACTTAGCACCCGCAGGGAATTGACGCCAGGAATACCTTGGAAGTAAAGTAACCGTAAGACGAGTGCGGGTACAGTGTCAAGGCAAAACCCTTCACATACCTAGCGCTCCGCAGGGAATTGAAACCAAGAAGGATCTTCTGGGCAATGCTTGCGGAAACGGGAATAACATCCCCGCATAGCGGGAACGTCGAGAACTACATTGTTTGAAGCTTCAAGATGGAATTGGTGGTTTTAACATAATTAATCACTATGTTCAAAACTACCAAAATCTCATGGAGAACCCACACAAGTGTGACTCAACGCTCCTGACTTGCGAGGAGGTTACAGACCTACCCGCATCATACCCAAAGATCAAGCAGGAAAGTCGGGAATTTCTGCAAGTGACATAAGGACTTCCGCGGGAAGAATCCCCATGGAAAACCTTAAAACTAAACCCTTTTCAAAAACCCTTTGCTTAAGTCCAAAAGTTCACCTCACTTATTAAACACTCATGAGAAGAACATTGGACTGGGGGGACTTGAAGAGGTAGGTCCCAGCAGAGCCCAGTTGGACCCACAGGACTCACCTTGAAGAGAGACGTCTGCGCAGAAACCAACTGGATCCGCGGGACCCACCATGCTCAGAGACGTGACGTCCTTACGCGCAGTACGCGAGCTGTTCCCGCAGGAAATGCCTCCCAATGGTGAAGTACTCCGCCTGTTCCCGCAGCTGCGGATACAAGCCATCAGGGAAGGCCACCCGCGCAGCAAGGCTACACGCACAAGGCACTTAGCTCTCAATAATTCAGTAGTCACCTGAAGGAATGAGCAAAGCCGGGAACAATCCCGCACAAAGGCGGGAGGGGGAATACTCCCGCCCAAATGAGCCAGTCCGTACGATACTGGAAGATCTTTTGTACTGTACCTGACGAGGTATGGGCAAAAGATCTGACCAGAGATACGACAGCCCATTGACAACAGTATGACGAGCATCATGTTCTTGTACTGTATGTCACTATTAGCCGCTACCTACTCACCAACTCCTGTCATACCACGTGCATAGCCTGCAGTTGGTGGAAAAGGAATAGTACACAGCAGGCCTGGTCACTGTCAGCCGCTGCCTACCCACCAGCTACCAGCATGGCACGTGCGTAGGCCACAGTTGGTAGAACAGGAATACTATTCAACCGGCTATACCCTCTTGGAAACCTACCTTCGGCTATAAATACCCCAAATGGTATGATCATCTCATCTTATCTTGTATCTTACATCTTATACCTGATATCTGCTCTAGCAATCTCTTAATATACACTTATATTCAAGAGCAATCTAGTCTGATTCTCACGCCGGAGGGTGGTCACAAGGAGGTACCCCCCCTTCTCAGTGACGAGCTCACGGTGTCTGTTTTGCAGGTTATCAGAAGAACCATCTTTGCCGGGTCTAACCCCTCGTGGGAAACATCTATTTAACCCCCAGATTATCCGTAATCTGCCCGGGGTCGATTAGTGTTTCTTCACACTCGCATACATCATCATCACTCGATCACATTCCCACTCGCTTACATTTTCCACATTCGCTTACATCCTCATCAGTCTTACACATCATCGTTCGCTTACATATCCTAGTCGATTACAAGTAACTCGAGTCGACAACCGATTACAACTCCAGTCGATTACCCAGTTGATTACGTCTCCCAGTCGATTACAAGCCCCACTCGATTACTATCTGATTCGATTACTTTTCTTCAATTCCCGATTACCTTTCTCCAACCACCATCCACCGTCCATCTCGTAACCAACCACCATCCATCTCGCAAGCTTACTGTTCTCGCAACCCATCTTCCTCGCAAATATGTTATCTCGCAGGTTTAATACTTGAACGGAATCACGGGTTTCAGTGACCAGAGTTTGAAATAATAAACAAAATCTGTTTAGGGGAGTCACCGATCTTGACTGGGGACAGGGGTTGTTAACCAGATTTGATAGTTCTGATTTGTATTTTGAGGATTGTGTTAAAGAGTTTGCATATGATGTTTTGTTAATGAAGAATAAAAGGGCTGAACTTGTTTTTTAGAAATAATGAAAAATTAAGATGGACACCATTTAAAGATTGAAGCATAATTTAATCTCTTTTGAAGTCCGTTAGTTTAACTTTTCTTTGAAGTCCCAACATATATTTGTCATTTGAATATTTGTGTGGGGCCAACTTTTATTATGGAATCCATATAAAAAAAAATTATTGAGTCATATTTTTCTAATCTAATCTAATATAACTAAGTCAAAGCAATTTGAGTTGACCCGTTGACCATTGATTTTGACCCGATGACTGTTGACTTTGATTTAAAAAAATGTTTTACAAATCTAAGCTTGAAGAAAGTCTCAACATAAGAGAAAGCCAAAAGGACATGTTAAAAGAAGAATTAAACAAGTTTAAACATATTCAAAGAGAATCAATTACCTCTCTCATCAACAGATTTGAGTCACTTGTTACTAAATTGAGAAGTGTCGGTATCATCCCTAAGTTGTCTGAAATCAACATGAAGTTGTTGTATTTACTGTCTTACGCATGGAACACCAGTGTGATTACCATCAAGAGAACGACAAACCTGGATATATTAACACTCTCAGAGTTGACTTCTACCATCAAGTCTATTGAATCAATGGATGACAACCTTCGAATAAACAATCAGTCAAAAGAAAATAAAGATGAGACAAGTGATGCGGGTGTGAGCAGTCAAGCAAGTCCTATCATCCCCGAGTGTGCCACAGGTGGAAGCAGTCAATCAAGCACCTTGTAAAGCTCCACCGACGGGATTCCTACACCTGCCTCTCACATTCCCGAGGTACACAAACTTTGCACACAAGAGTGTATTGATAAAGTTCTTCGTTATAGAAACCACAATGCTAAAATTCTTGAACAAATTCGTAGCATTCAAGTTCAGAATGATGATCTTAAGAAAGCTGCAAAGATTTATACTACTAGGATTAATACTCATGGTAATGAAATGACAAAACTTAGGGAAAAGGTCACTATTGCTACATATTTAGCTCAACATCATGAAAAACATATAGATGAACTAAATGCTAAAATTTCCAAGTTAGAAATTGAATTATCTCAAAAGAAATTGCCATAGAAAACTTTGAGTTAGCCTCTGAAAAGCTGAACAAGCTAATTGGGTCACAAATAGAGTTAAGATTAAAGACTGGTATAGGCTATGATAGTTCTGCTGTACCACCGCCTTTTAATGATAACTATACTAGCCTTCCTCACTTTGATTTTAACTCACCACCAGTGGAAGAAATGGTCTATGGTATTGGTCATGTGCCAATTTCAAAGACATTCGTTCCTGCTGCTCCCAAGACTGTTGATTCAGCTGTTCCTTCAGTTAGTCCTAATAGTAGTTCATCTTATGTAGCGGGTTGTGTAGAAGAAAAGGGGTGTGTGGAAACAAACAAGGGTTGTGGAGATAAAAACTTACTTTTTGATTCATCTATTGACAGCCCTGTCTGTAATAATATTGTATCCAAAAATATTTTGAACAATGATGTATTCGATGAGAGTGTTCATGTTGGCACGACTCTTGAAAATGAAAATGATGTTTCCATTTCTGATAGTGAATGTGAAACTATTTTTGATGGAACCATTGTTGATAGAACTGTGCATGAAACGGTTTCTGTGAATACTAACCTAACCAGCTGCTCGTTAAAAGATTGTAAAGTTGAGGAGACTAAAATTAATGAAAATCGTTTTGAAAAGGAAAAGGCAAGTACATCTGGTAAATATGTGCCACCTCATAGAAACATTTTTTATCAATCCACAAATCAATATTATTAACCTCAACTATACAATCAATTTGATAATAGCTACTATGGTTACTATCCACAAGATTATGTTAACTCTTTCTATACAAATGTTTTTGATGATCGGGGTCATAGATATGACAACTTTTTTGTTCCCGTACAACCATCTCCTTATTCGCCACAACCCATGTATTATCATTCTGACGGTTTCTATAAGGAAGATAGAAGAAAATTGTGTTTTGTGTGTGGTAACCCTTCTCACCTTGCAAGACATTGCAAGAATTGGCATGATATGAAAAGGAAAATGAACAGTCGGTTTAATCAATTCAGATCCAGAGCTAAACCAAGCTCAAGGAACATAAATGATCAACTTGACAGTTCTGCCAGTGAAATGGACGTGAGATCCAAGAATAAAAGGAACGACAAACCTCCTTTTTGGATAACCAATAAGGAGAGAGCGAAAAGGAGTTCGAAAACTGAAAAGTCTAAGAATTCATCAAAAAGAAAGCAGAAAAGACATCCAAATATTGAAAAATTTGAGGATGTTGTTTTAAAACCAAGAAGGAGGCAGTCTCGAAAATCTTTTAAAAACAGGAAACCCGCACGTGCATGGAATCCTAAAGACTGTTCCTCCGATTCTGACACGTCCCACAACTTCAAAAACAACAATGAGAAAAGGACATTTGACCTTCCCAAGACAACTAAGTCTCGGGAACCTGTATCTAATTAAACTGCTAATGTGTAGGGTCAGCTAAGATGTTCTGTAAATAGTATATGGTATTTAGACAGCAGCTGTACCCGACACATGACAGGAGACGAATCCTTGCTGTTTGACATTAAACCGTTCGATGGCGGATACGTTTCTTTTGCTGGAGATATGGGTGGAAATATTTCAAAACAAGGAAAAGTGTCAAATGGAGTCCTGGCGTTCGACGACGTCAATCTGGTGGAACAACTGAACCACAAAGTGCTTAGCATCTCTCAAATCTGAACCGAAAGCTTGTCACAATAGGAAGGGTCGATACTGATAACAACTATGCAGACCTGTTTACTAAAGCCTTTGATCGTACAAGATTTTTGTTTCTCGTTGAGTCACTTGGCATGATCTCTTTTGAACAAAATTAAGTTTATTTTAATTTTTATTTTTACTTTACTTTTATTTTAAAATTATTTAAATTTTAACTTGTTTTATTTTATTTCATTTTATTTTTGTTTCACTTAATTTTTTTCTTAGTTTATGTGTTATTAAATTTTAAACTTTAAACTTAGTTTTATTTTATTTTATTTTTTAATTTTCCTTCTTAATTCTCATCTCATTTTATTTCAAATTTCTTTTATCTTTTTGTATATAAAATTTGTAAATATTTTTTAAATATGTCACAATTTTAGAGGGAGAAAATGAGTCTTAACTCACCAAAAAGATTTTACATTTATTAAGAAAAACAAAATTTAAGTCACTTGACTTTCAAAAATATTTTATATTATTCATTTTATTTAAGAAAATCTGAAAAAATTTTAAAAGTAAATTCTCTCATTTAGAGGGAGCTCCATCTTAGAGGGAGTCGGATAATATAAAAATTATAAAATTTTGAGACATTGATCCGACCTTTAGAAAATGA
Organism: Bidens hawaiensis; assembly: GCF_021521415.1. Taxonomy (NCBI): domain Eukaryota; kingdom Viridiplantae; phylum Streptophyta; class Magnoliopsida; order Asterales; family Asteraceae; genus Bidens; species Bidens hawaiensis. The sequence goes on from NW_027505732.1 coordinate 40,522, forward strand.
TAGAAAATTGTCTTAGGTGAACCTAGCAAATGAAAAGAGTATATCAAAAGCCAACAAGATCATTGCTTGATGTGTAGATAGGCTTGACAAATGAGTAAATATCACAGTGATATAAACTTAAATATCTGCCAATGCTAGTGGTTACACTCTTATGAAGCAGTTGTCGACTCCAATTAAGTCATATTTATGATGGCAAAAATCTTAATAGTCAGTCATACACGAGCCCGTTAGTGATTGGTCACAATGAAAAATTATTTCTTACTTTAGCTTCAAATTTTGAAAAATACAAAAAATATTGAAAAAGAAGAAAAAAAAACTGCAAAATACTCAAAAAAATAAAATTCAAAATCAACAACAAAAATGTTGAAAATTTTATCAAACAAAAAGGGGTATATTAGAACCACGTAATGTGGGGCAAATAAGTAAGTGCTAAACACTTTATATGAAGGCATAAGTCAACAAGGCTAGTAAGTCCATTGTTCAACCTTTACATATTGTTTGAAAGAAAAGTTTGCAAAAAGTCTATGAAGCTTAAAATGTTTTGATCAATCATTAGGGGGTCGAAGCCAATTCGGGGTGATACTGATGAACACAAAGTATGCCCGAGGTATGATGGAGTTTGTAACATGTTAGACTAACAAGGGACCACACAAGTATTATGCCTAATTAATACCTTAGCGTATCACGGTGAAATCAAAATACTTGTTAAGTTTAAAGTGGACTAATATATTTACAATCGACTTTGGGTTCTTGGCATAATAATATCCAAATAGAAGTGTGATCTAGGACACTATAGACAATATGATTCCATGTCGTGATCTTTCTCATCAAAAACAAGTATGAATAGCTTATTTTGTAAATTAATTAGTATAACTAATATAATATTAATTTTTCTATTCATCTTATTTTTAAATTTTAGTTATTTTTAAGGTTTTTATTTTTTTTATTAACATGCTAAAATTAGTTTAACTTGTATTTCTTTTAATTTTATTTTATCTTATTTTATTTAACATTTGATTTTATTTATTTACTTTCAACTTTTATTTTTAACTTAATTGTTAAATTTTATCTTTACTTCTAACTTATTTGATTTTTTTCTTATTTTATTCTTATTTCTTAAGTTATTTTACTTTTGTTTTCATCTTTGTAATTATTTTAAAACTTCTTTTAAATTTTGTATAAATTTTATTTTTGTCCAAAAAGTTTCATTTTCTGTTAATTTAAACTTTTTTGTAAAAGAATAACAACCATTACAAGTATCATAAATTTTTGTAAATTAATTAATATAATTAATATTATATTAATATTCTCCTTATTTAAAATTTTAAATTTTACTTCATTCTTAAGTTTTTATTTTATTTTATTACATGTTAAAATTAGTTTAACTTGTATTTTTTTAATCTTTATCTTTAATTATTTTAATTTTTTTTTCTTATTTTAGCTTAATTTTATTTAAACTTTATTTTTAATTTAATTTTATTTTCTCTACTTCTATCGATTTATTTTCAAACTTTATTTTAGTTTTACCATTTTTGTAAAGCTTTAAAATTTTAATCTTGTGTTTCTTTGTACTTTTTATAAAAGTTTAATGTAAATTTAAATTTTATTTTGTTTTAAAATTTTATTTTCAAGTTTAGCTTAAAAGGTTTTGTGAAAACGGGTTTAAGCTTACTAAGAGGTCCTCAATGCAAAGTTTGTTATGTATAACCCGACAAAATTATATCTTGCATATATTTGATGTGCTTGGATTCGGTGGATAGCATTTTTGCGGCTTTTTAAATAAAAAAACATTTTCAAAGTTCAGGGGTTTAGGAGTGAAAATTTATTTAAACCTCGGGTTATTTTGACAGTATCACGAAAAAGGTTGACACTATAAAAGATTTTACCTTTTATTTTTCACTTAACCTTTTCTAAACCCTATTCTTATCCATCTCTCTCTCTCTCTCTCTCCTTTCCCGCTGACTATCATCGCCGCCCTCAACCTTAAGAGCACTAATCAAACACAGATCTGCTCTTTTCACACTTAAATCATCTATTCATCATGGACAATTGGCCTGTACTAGCTTACTTTCACTATATTCGTTTACAATCAGATTGTCGATTACAAAGGTATCTGTGTTCTGGAAAGATCGATTACTTTTGTAATCGAATCCAAGGTGCTCTAAAGATGTAATCGAATTGTTTTGTAATCGAGTCAGTGTTTAAGGTTGTAATCGATTCTGGGTATTTGAAGTCAACTGTATTCGAGTTACCTGGATCTCAATTGTATTCGAGTTTGTTTAAATTTGTAATCGAGTTCTCAGTTTTGGATTGTAATCGAGTTGCAGTGTATTCAAGTCTGCATTTTGTTTAAGTAATTGTATTCGAGTCTGTTTATTTGTATTCGAGTCACTGTAATCGACCATAATGTTCTTGTAATCGAGTTCACTGAGCTTTAAAATGTAATCGAGTTACTGATTTAAAATTGTATTCGAGTTCAATTATTTTTTATTTGTAATCGAGTTATTGAACCTGAAAGTAATCGAGTCTGAGTTCTATAGTTTTAACTTGTAATCGAGTTCTTTGTTTCAATTGTAATCGAGTCAGTATTTGCATTGTATTCGAGTTGACTGTTTTGTTTATTGTAATCGAGTCTAAGGTTGTTGTAATCGAGTTCAATTCTTGTTATTTGTATTCGAGTCCAAATGTAATCGACCACAACAAATTGTATTCGAGTATACTGCAAATTTGAAAACAATTGTAATCGAGTCTCTGCTTTCAAATTGTAATCGAGTTTGTCTTCCATTTCAAATTGTAATCGAGTCCTGTATTTTTCAGTTTGTAATCGAGTCTGTGTATTGATTTGTATTCGAGTTCACTGATCTTAAAAAGGAAATCAAGTTCTAATTTTCAATTGTAATCGAGTCTAATGGGTATAGTGTGAATTCAGTTTTGTAACAGGGTTGTGTTAACTAGTTGTATTAAAGTAAATGGAGATTTGAAATATAAAATATTCTAAGTCATTGTATTCGATATGGACTCCATCAAGTGGTATTCAAACTTCAGTTATCTACACTTAGAATAAATTTGTGAAAAACTAAGTACAATGTATTCTAAATTTTTGTTTTCAAATCAAAGGGCCTTGTAAAACAAAGTTTATTGTATTCTAAACCACTATTTCAAGCGTATATGGTCATAAATTGTTTTTAAGTATTGTGTATTTGAATGAAACCTCTTTTAGAATATGCTTAGAAACTTTTCTTTTAGAATACTTCAAACCTTGAATACATTATACTTAGTTTTTCTCAATGAAACTCCATTGAAATACTTTATACTTAGAAAATTTTCTAGTCTGGAGTCATTTTTATAAATATCTTTTGTTAATCAAGTCCCTTTGTTGCAACAAGGCTGTGGTTGTGATGGTGATGACGAGGATGATGATGAGGGAAATGATGACGAGGATGATAATCACGAGCACGATAGTTATGATTAACCTTGTGATGGTGGAAACGATGATGGAAATGGTAGTGGTAGTGGTGATGCCACTGAAAATAAGACGGCTGATGTTGAGTCGTCAAAGGAGGCTGAGAAAACGAGGGAAACGGAAGCTGCGGTGGAGGCTGAGCTCGCCTTTTTATTTAACGTTTGTTCTTATGCAGGTACCGTTCCTTCTGTTCAGAAAGACGGTGAAGAAAATAAAGATGATGATGACAACATCAACTATTCTCCCGAACCCGACACACCACCAACTGGGAGAATGTTGAGCCAATTGTTGACAAGCATGTTGTCGCTCCTGTTGCTGCTCCTGCTAATAGTCGGTCAAGAAGAGGAATCAAATACTACAGCATGAGCATATTGGGGAGCATGCAAGCAAAGTCAAAGCCAACAACAAATTCGGTGACGTCATCATGCATTGCACTCGCAGTCACGAGCTCACGTTATTTGATGAGCACAAATTGACTGGATTTGGACTCCGCGACCTCAGGAAGTTAATTGAGTCGTCTCTATGTACAGTCGAAGATGTCCGTCGTGACAACATGGACACCATTGTTGGAAAGTTCAACAAGTTTGTCAGATTTCTTGTTGAAAAGCAATCTTTTGTAGAAGATCCAGACGATGTATTTGACTACGAGTCCGAATGCGAGTGGTGATAAGGAAATAAGACAAATACCAAAAGACTAGAGGGAGATTGTAAGGCTCGGTTTTGATTACTTAAGTCTTTCGTATTTGTATTAGTCTAGTTTTCGTTTTTATACGTTTACGCTTATATGTATTGGCCCGAGGCCTTGTGTACTTGGTGCCTATTGGGCTTGTTATTAGTGAAATGGTGTATAACATACCACACTATATAATGTGTGTGTACGGAATACATCAAACAACTCTTGCATCTTTCATTTTATCCAAGTAAACAAAACTCTCTTAACTCCCTCACCCACCTTCCAAACTTTCGGCTCTCTCTAACACACACACAAGATCCGAGATCTCGGTCCGACTAGTTTCCGCCAACTAGTTGTGAGGTTGATCCAAGAACGACTAGTATCTTAGTTTGTTTTGTTGTTTGATCCGGTTACGGGACCTACACATTACACTAAGACACTTGGTTTTAGTTCAGTCGTAGGTCACCGTTACCTGGAACTGAATTTGGGAATACGATTATTTGAATCTGTATGGTAAAAGCTATTTTGGATCGCAATAAACAAAAACTAGCGCTATAACCGACCGGTCCGCCACCCCTTTCACATATTTTATGAAAGAAATTAGAAATATTTGGTAATTTGATCCCAACTCTATTTTTATTGCGACCCAAAATAGTTTGCGATGCGTTTGGCCCAAAATAGCTTGGTTCGCCGCAAGCTATCTGTGCTATTTGGATTGCATTAAACAAGAATCTAGTAACACTTGGTTTGACCCCAAATCATTTTTTTAATATATTTTTAAAACCTTTTAGCATGTAGTGAACGGACCCGTTGCGACCAGTCGCTCCACTAGCTCTGTTTAGTGCAGTGGAGTTTGATCCATTGCTTTTCTTGGCCCAAATGAGTACATATTGATATAGGACTGAAAACTGTAAGGGTCGAAAGCATAATAATCAATTTTAGAATTTAAGAGTTTGTCGTAGTGTTTAATGGATTCGAGAATAAAGTTGCATATAGTTTCAACTATGGGCGGTTCATTTAATATAATTTAATATTTATTTGTATATTACATGATACAAAATGGAAAAAGAAATCTGCAATTTGCCTCCCTGGTTTATATCGTCGCTGGATGGGTAAACCACTGAAAAAGATTTTGCGAATGTTCTGCCACTGTGAAATTTTGGCGGAGCAGTCTGTGCCATTCCGTTAAATATTTTCGTTAGTGACCGTTGAGATGGAGGGTGTTTTAGACTTTTTACAAATAGAAATTTGGCGGGTCACAGTCTGTGCCATTCTGTTTGTTATTTTTTTTAAAAGCTTGGAAAAACCAACTTGACGGCAAAAATGGCAGTCCGACCACCGGGTATTATTTTCTTCCCTGCTTCCCCCCTAAGAAATCCTCCTCCCAACTTTCCCTTCTTTTTCCTTCCACCTCTTTTCCTTACCCCTCTCAACTTCTCCTTCTTCCTCAACACTCCTTCTTCATATATATATATATATATATATATATATATATATATATATATATATATATATATATATATATATACTTCTTCATATATATATATACACACCACCACCGTAGCCGTAGCCATCTTCATCCTCCATCTTCATCCTCCATCTTCATCCAATACCCGAACCCACCATCTCCGGCTCCCACTTCCACCGGATCCCGGTACCCCCGTCTCCAGCCTCCCGTCTCCCCGTCTCTGGCTCCCCGTCTCCGGCCTCCCAGCTCCCACCGTTTCCGGCTCCCACCGTCTCCAGCTACCGGCTCCCACTGTCTCCGGCTTCCGTCTCCCCGTGAACTTCAAGATGGTTCTAATAATCTTCGTGAACTTCAATCGGGCTCTATATGGAGTCCCGATTGACATCAATCTCCGGTTAGAGCTCCGGATCCGAGCGATTACGGCTTGGTTTTTGGTCAACTTAGCCGGCCAAAACCAAGTCAACTTCCACCGTACGTGGAATCTTGGGCCGCGTCTCCTGATGCTACCGTTATAAAATCCCGAAGTTTATAAATCGGGTGAATAATTATAAGTATGTTATGTATGTGAAATCCCGAAGTTTATAATTCGGGTGTTTTGTTATATTTACTAAAAAACGAGTCGTTTCATCGTTTTCGGACGAAAAGTTTACTAAAAAACGACACGTTTCGTCATTTTCGGACGAAAAGTTTACTAAAAAACGAGTCGTTTCGTCGTTTTCGGACGAAAAGTTTACTAAAAAACGGTCCGTTTCGTCGTTTTCGGACGAAAAATTTACTAAAAAACGAGTCGTTCGTCGTTTTCGGGCAAAAAGTTTACTAAAAAACGAGTCGTGGCGTCGTTTTCGGACGAAAAGTTTACTAAAAAACGGTCCGTTTTGTCGTTTTCGGGCGAAAAGTTTACTTAAAAACGACACTTTTCCTTGTTTTCGGATGAAAAGTTTACTAAAAAACGAGTTCGTTAAAGTTTTTTACAAAAAAATGGTTTAAAAAAAAGGTTTAGATAAAACCTTTTTTAGTTCAATTCTTGGTTCAGTTCAAATGTTGAATATATATTACATATTGTATAGATTTTTCAAATGTTAGTTTAGTTCAAATTGTTGGTTTTGTATGTTGTTAAACCAGGGGCCGGGGTTTCGAACCCCACCCTCTACCGAAATTTGGATATTTAGTTTTAGAATTAATTATAGGGTTAGGGTAAAATGGTTATTTCAACGTTTTTTGGTCAGTCAACTCACGGTCAACTGACGGCAATGGCACAGACTGTTCCGCCAAAATTTCACAGTGGCAGAACATTCGCAAAATCTTTTTCAGTGGTTTACCCATCCAGCGACGACATAAACCAGGGAGGCAAATTGCAGATTTCTCAAATGGAAAAAATGTTTAAAAATTTGGTGAAAAATACGGTTTTTTTTACTTTCAGTACAAATAATTACATGTGATTAACTTTAATATATTATTGTTATACACAAGGTTTGTGCTTTATACCGTGTGAGGTTTTCTCTATTGCCCAAAACAACATTAAGATAAAAGTTGTAACTTGAAGAGACGTTACAAGCAACCCTTAAATATGAGTTTGTATTAACTTTGAATTAAAGGTACAAAAGTGATGCATGATAGGAAGTGTGTTTTGTTGTTCATATCTGGATGTTTCGACAATCTCTAATGGTCTACCTTTTCATCTCAATAAGATTCGGAAGAAATTGCATTGATGTTTTTTAAAAATATAAATAAATAAATAAATAATAACAACAAATGAGATGATAGGCGCCAGCAGCATTTGCCTTCCTTTTCTTTTCGGTGGAAAAGGTTCACATTTGAGAGTGAGTCGTGAACCGACAAAAGGATCTCCTTTGGTTCATGGTTTTTTATGGAATAAAAATTCATACACATGAATTTTGGAATATGAAGGATTTTGGATTTGAATTTGAATTTGAAATTTGAATTTGTTATGCATTTTTGTAACAAAATAATCAAAGGAATTTCATGAACCGAACCAAACCGAACGCGGACATGCTCATACTTGGTTCGGTTTGAAACCGAGTGGCTTGGTTCGGCTTGGTTTTGCTTGATTTCGTACAAAGTTTCCAATTTTAAATTTCTAAAACTTCATAATATCATTAATTCAAGACTTTCAACTCTAAATTGTCTAAGGTTCCACTTTTAAAATGTATAAAACTCAAAGTTAACAACAAAACATATATAAAACGAGCGGCTATAGAATTTGAACGTTGAATTCAACACAAAAGATTGAAATTTTGAAAACTTTAAAAAAATTATATACTTATATATATATATATATATATATATTCATAATGTTTATATATAAAACTAATAAATAAAAAATAATTCGAGCAAAATGAACCAAACCAAACCGAGCGAGACATTGCTCGTGCTTGGATTGTTTTTAAACCGAACCGAGCTGAACGACTCACTTCTAAACCGAGCCGAAATCGAACAAGCATTTTTCGAGCGAATGACGAACGAGCGGCGAGCGGCAAACATTTTGGACATCCCTACCCCACAACAACCTCGAACGTATAGGTGACGCGTCGTGTTGGTACTAGATCGAACATATTAGTACTATACGAGTATCATGTACGTAATGTACCAGAATGTACCAACACCAGAACTTAACGACAGTGATACTAGAACATACCGGCACCGAAACATCTCCGGATCGGACTCATATCGGCACGGGTCCGTAACTATGGCCGACATTCGACTGGGACCAACACCATAACGTATTTAGATCGAATATGTATCAACACCCTACACATACCAGACCGCTCAATAGCGCTAGAATGGTACCACTCATCGTATGATGGAACATATTGGTGTAGGAACGCATCGGTAATGGACAAGAGTCGGCACTAAAACGTAACGGTACTGTACCGGAATTAGAACAAAGTGTGGGTTAACCGTTTATTTGTGAAACAATTTTATTATAATTAAGAATCAATTTTATAGTAAAAAAATAAGTGGGTCATGAGTATCACCAAACCCAGATAGCTTCAAAACCGAGATATAACATATCATTTATTTGCGAAACTCATTCATTATCAAACCATAAGTATATTATTAACTTTCTTCCGATAAATAAAACTAAAATAAAATATAGATATAAATATTAGAAACGAAAAATGTAAAACAACCACCATAATACGAGGGATAAAATCTAGTGTGTGTGTGTGTATATATGATTGATTTCTTTTGAGAACCACTTTGAGTTTTAATAACTCGAAAGAACTCAACGTAACAAATTTTTTTTAATTTTTTTACATATGTGTAATATGTAATGGTAAGTAACGTAAAAAAATTACAGTGTTTTTATTAACACATGTGTAACTAACATTTAGCTTCAACAACACGCATCACCCATATGCAGCATGATTATAGATCCAATAACATCAGATAACCTCATAGACAACAATTTAATGCAATCATAACTACCAAAGCAATTCACAATCAATTAATTAAATGAAATCATATCAACTAAGTTAGTTAGGATGAAGATTATCAAGCTTAAACGAAATCGAGAAAAGTAATTCACAATCAATAAATAATCGTAGCTAAAATGGAATTTACATATTTTATCTAAGCTATGCAAACTATTATGTTCTCAATAATGGTTATAAAGTTGAATGCAGGTAGCAATTTTTCTAAAACATGCAAATTCCAAACCAAGTAAGAAATTGAGTCACAAATAAACTACAGTATAAAACCTATGAACATGAACTTCAGGTTGAACAACAATAATCTTAACACTGAATTCTTGAGTTTTTTATTTAAGAGTTTGAAAAAGAAAAGATAAGAAAATTTTTCTTTTCTCATTCTTGAGTTTATTTAAAAAAAAAAAAAGAGAATGGAAAGAAAAATTTGGGTTTTTTTCCTTCAAAACTTTCCAGCCAAATATGGCGTGGTTGTGAATGAAAGTTTATAGCCTATTACAATATTACTAAATTGCCCTATCTCAATTCTCTTTTCCATGTTTCTATGATGACATAATTGTAAAGTTACAATTTTTTTCCTATCTTTTCCTCTCAATCTAACTCAAGAATGTAATTAACACTTTCTTTTCTTTTATTTAACTCAAGAATATCTTTTAAGTATATAATTTCTTTTTCATTCTTCCCCTATCCAATCTTATCATTTCGTTTCCTTGTATTTTAAACCCGAGAATGCAGTGTAAATAAATCAGTGAATTCCATCTCTCAAGCTCTCTATTTCTGTAAACAAAAAACAATAGTCAATACAACGTCGATAACTGAAATCAATCAACCTATTGAATGCTGATGGTTTGAGGATGAGGGGAGCAGTCATATGTTGGTGAACCCATGTATGTTAATAAATAATCGTGTATATAATGTCTTATATTTGTATCTTTGTGTTCACTTGTGTTCTTTTACGTTTGTTCATATATATTCATTTATGTTTGTTCAATTATATTGATTTATGGTTGCTTAAGTTGACGAAACTTGTGTTCTTTTACGTTTGTTCATCTATATTCATTTATGTTTGTTCAATTATATTGATTTATGGTTGCTTAAGTTGACGAATTGTTCGTATAGATTTTTAAAGACTTAATTCAAAACTGAAACTGCAATAAAATTGTCATAAATAAATCATCCAATTCCTTCTATACGGTTTTCTCTTCTTCTTTTTAAATAAAGAAAACCTAAAAGTAATACAAAAGTCATATATGCAGAACCACCAAAGGATCAGTTGTATTGCCAATTTACCAACAACTGCATGTTATGTATATTTAATTTGAATACGACCCTTAACATAATTTTGTAAACTTGACCTGAAATCAAATAGTTGTGTTCCTCTTTCCTCCTAATCCAACCCTAACAATAGCAACATCTACCTTCAATCAAATTTTATGTGCTCGTGATTAAAAGCATCGTGATGAATATTAGATTTTACTTCAGTTATGAAAAAGGTGATAACGTACTTGGTCGGTTTCAAAAATTTTGAAAGCGAGTAAAGAAAGAAAGTGGAATGTAGTTGGTAGTTGGCATTGGCATATCATCACTTCATTTTGCCTGCATAAAGAAACATGAATAAATGAGAATTAGTTACACAGTTATGAAGATGAAAAACTTGTTAATTTGGCTTATAATAACTCAAAACCAACCAATAAAGTTTATATTTTTCTTTATAGTATACAATTTTCTTATAAATTATCGGTGTATTCTAAACGGGTCCGATTAATTGGGTAATGGGTCTGGTCAAACTGGTCACAATGGGTCGGGTCTGATTGAGTAAGGTCAACATGGATCAGGTATATTGTCTGACGATTTAAACTGGTCAGGTCCATGAGTTACAAAGCATGATTCACATGATATGAATCATAAATCATACAGTATTCAAAACATAAACAATGGTGGCATTGAAGAGTTGAAAAAGAAAATAACGTATGTATTTGTTACCTGACTTTCCATTTTTTATCCTACGTGATCTACATCCAAAAAACTAAACAAAGTTACTATATACAAAGAAACTCATGATTTGAGTAATTTGATTTCAAAAAAAAAATTAAACAATATACCAAAAAACAAAATATTAAAAAAAACGGGAAACTTCATGTTCTTGGACTAACTTCACCTGTTTAAATTAGTAATAAAAATATTATAAGGTCAACCTGATAGCCTGTTTATGACTCGTTTAACCCGTTTACAAATTGATAATAAATTGCCAACCCATTTGACTCATTATATAAATGGATTACATGTTGGCCCGTTTAACCAATTTAACTACACAAGTAAACCTAGAGACCTGTTTAAATTACAAATAAAAACTTTGTTTAGTCAAGCTACCCGCCCAATATGACTTGTTTAACCCGTTTACATAGACGAAATTAATGTGAGGATATAGAGTAAAGTTGTAACCTCAATTCCTCAATCATACTTTTAGTTAATTTTTTCAAGACATAAAAATGAAAGACATCGACTTGAAATCATCTCACCTCACACTAATGATTGAGCGATCTCTGCAGATAATTAGTTATTGCGTCCCTTTTATTTCAGCAGCAATAGTTGAATGGAAATCTAAAATATATTATCTGGTAACACATGTCAAATAACAATTTTTACATATATAAGTTTAAACAAAGAACCAATCATCTCATGTCAAACAACTTGCACATTCTAAATTGATCTGAAAGAAAATGTCATTTGTTAAATATGAATACAAAAACATTATCTAAAACGAAAATTAAGGTAAGAAAAACCTTAAAACAAAATCCAGATATCTAAATGAAAACAAATAAAAAATTATAAAATTTTACCTAATATCAAAGATGAAAGTCATATTTGGCAATTGGTAAGTGATGAATGAAATTGATATCAAGAAAACAACTGATGACGTCGCTATGAATATTATTCGAGAGAGTGTGGAAATGCTCCCAACCCTATTGATCTAACGTTTGAGAATATAAAAGGTCAGATGTGTTGAAAGAGAACGACGATGTTGTGCTGCTATCTAGGGTTTGAGAATAAGTTAAGATGAACATTTTATTAGTTGAAGCATGTAATAACCCATTTACGATATCCGGGTTTGGGGAGATTCGGGACCCGCGAATTTTAAAGCTAAAACGGGTAAAAAACGGGTTAAATCAATGAGAAATCACCATTTAGAAATAAAGCTATCTGGTGAGTTTAGAATTGTGGGGGAGCGATGTGAGAGCGACACATAGGATATAATGGTAGACAATTATATAGATAGTTAGATATATATATATATATATATATATATATATATATATATATATATATGTTATACAGTTTTTATAAATTGTAAAACATCAAATAATCTAACATTATTAATATAATGTATCACATTGTTGTTGTAATTAAAAAAATCCAACATACAAAACAAACAGAGAAAAATGACAATTTAATACATATTTTTAATTTATACCACACATTTATAACTTATACCATGAAACAAAAAAGACATACTAATTAAAACTTCATCATCTACTGAAGTCATATGTTGAAAATATGAAGTGCAAGTATATGTTGTAAAATAAGCCGTGGGTGATTAAAAAACTTGTTTTTATTAAATTACACAACATAAAGAATGCTAAAATATGAATATAACAATGAGATATAATAATTATAATATTTATTAAAACGTTTAATAAAGCAACAATAAAATCCAAACCTCGTGACTTAAATCACCATTTCAATCCAAACATCCATACACCTTGTCCAAACGTTCGAAAACGATTTCCCAAATTCCAAAAAAATAAAATAACAAAGTCTCAAAATTTTAAAAAATAACAATGAAGACAATTAATGCATTTATTACTCAATAAATGGTTTTATTTTGAAACTTTCACAAACTTAGGAATTAATGTTTAAATTAAATTGTTTATTAGGTGGATAGTTTATTTATATAAATTGTATACTCGACATCCTATATGGATAACATAGTTAAAAGACATGTGGAAAAGATGATTTGTTTTAATAGTATATGTAGATTTTGAATGAATGGATAAAAAATGGTGATTGGTTAGTTACCGAAAATAAATCACCTATTGCATAATAAATTCACCTTAAACATTCCAAAACCATTTCATCCTACCCCTTAAGTAAAATTTATTTTGTATTCAATCTTTCACCATACTTTTTTGACACCATCACAATCAAAAAACCACCACCACCTCTTAGCCAACACTATATTTGGCATGTATGTTGTAATAAATATAATACTATTTGTAACTATTGTATTCCGTAATTGTCTCCTAGGTAGTTAGGATCTCTCTGTATAAATCAGATTATGTTTTGATGAGAAAGGCATACAAAATTATATTCAATATGTTATCAAAGCTAATTAGTGCTTTTGCCGGTCCTTTATTACCGGGCGGGTTCGAGTATCGAAGCTTAGTCGGAGCCCTTTAGTGTCTTACTTTAACTCGCCTCGATATCACTTACACGGGACAACAGATTTGCTTATTTATGCATGCCCCACGGGAACCTCATCTCCAGTTTCTCAAACGGGTTCTTCGAAATGTTCGAGGTATTACTTCTCACTGATTACACATCTCCCCCTCTTCGTCCACCACTCTTACGGCCTACTCCGATATGTCAATTGCGGCGGGTGTCCCGATTCGAGGAGATCTACATCGGGATATTGCATTTTTATGGGTAACAACTTAGTATCTTGGACATCTAAGTGTCAACCTACCATTTCGAGATCAAGTGTAGAGGCGGAATATCATGGGGTCGCAAACAAGGTTGCTGAAACGAGTTGGTTACTAAATCTTTTACTTGAACTGTCAATTTCCACTCGTCAAGCTACAATTGTTTATTGCGATAATTTGCCGGCTGTTTATCTATCTGAAAACCCGGTACAACATCAAAGAAGCAAACACGTTGAACTTGACATTCATTTTTTTGGGACAAAGTTTAAATAGGTGCATGTACTAGCCAAACTACCAATACACCGACATATTTACTAAAGGGCTTCCCCGCCCTCTCTTTTTGCGTTTCAAGTCCAGCCTTCGCGTTCATCCTACTATTGCTAATTATTGTATTATTTGTAATTATTGTAATCAATATTATATTATTTGTAATTATTGTATTCTTAATTGCCTCCTAGGTAGATAGGATCTCTCTGTATAAATCATATTATGTTTAATGAGAAGACACACAATTATATTCAATACCACTAATATCCCCGTCGCCGACGCCACCACCATCATCACCATTTTAGACTCAGCCACCACCGCCTTCGCCACCACCGTCATAACCATTACCTAACCACCACCACCATCATTAACATCACCGTTTTTTCCACCACCACCTAACCACTCCCACCACCGTCACCACAAAAATACCACCATCGTCGTTGTCACCACCACCTAACCACTGTCACCGCAACCACCACCATCATAACCATTTACCCTTTTTTTAATTTCGGTAAATTTTATTTATTTTGAGCATTAGTGTTGTTGTCATTTATATTTTATTATTTAAGTATTTTTTTTTCCTATTAAACAAAACAAGATGGAATGGTAGTGATGCATTTCATCATTTTTCCATTTCATTATCTCGTTTAATTAATTCTCTTGTCAGCTCTATTAAATTATACCAAACACGCACTAACGCTATGTTTCTGAGTTCATTTATAAAAGAAAAAGGAAGGGAAAGAAATTTTTCTCTTTTTCTCTTTTCTTTTGACATCTCATATTTGTCTTCATTTTCTTTCTTTTCAAAATGTTCCAATTTGGTAATATTCAAATACTCTTATTTTACTTATCATTTTTTTTCTTCCATCATCTCATTTTCTTTCTTTTAATGAAACTCGGAAACACCCATTTAATTTTTTTCTTTGTCTTTGTTAAATGTAACTCGGGAACACAACAAAAGTTTCTCATCCCTCATTTTCCTTCCTTTTGTCCTTTAAATGAAATTCGGAAACACAATGTAAAAAACAAGATAAAAATTTTCATTATTAAAACTTTAGTCGGCTATTTTATATTTTTAAAAGATTTAAAGAATTTCCTAGAACCTGTTTATAGATCCTTTCCCTATCGCTCATTCTTCTTTTCTGGCATTTAATATTCAATGTACTTGTTGGCTCTAATAAGTCGGGTAATGTCTTCAAAATGAAAGCAAGTGGGGATATATTATATACTAGTTTGATCTTTTCGTGTAATTTATTTAAGTTTTTGTTTTTAATCGTTTTGTTATTTTATGATGATTTATTTATTTTTTAACGTAGTTTGTTTTAATTTAATACATATATATTAGTTTATTATTATAGGTTTTTGCGTTTCGGTATTTTCAATTGAGATCTGTAGGTTTCTTAGATTTTTAGCGAACAAAAATACACGAACACGAACATGTTATTTTTTTAAATGAACAAACATGAACACAAACATTTGTCTAATGAAAAAGGGGACGTTGATGTAGTTGACGATGACGGGTAGTATCGGAAGTTAACCGGCGATGGAGATGATAGACCAACAATGGAGAACATGTAAAGAAGATAAATTAAATTAGGCTTTGGGGATGAAAATATTTACTAATAAATAAGATCTTATAACCCATTTGAGAGCTATTAGGGTTTGGTTAGACCCATAACCCATGGAAATTATTCTTTGACGATTAAGGGGTTATTTCACAAAAAAATGAGATGTTATAACCCATTTAAAAACTATCTGGGTTTGGTAAGACCCATGCCCGTGAGTTCCGGTCAAATGCATGAGAAGCCTCCATTTAGAAATCAAGCAATTTAGTGGCTCTAGAGAATTTGGGGGGGGGGGGGACAATCTGAGAGCCACACGTAGGATTTCATGGTAGGCAATTATATAGATAGTTAGATTCTTATTCATTGTATTTAAATGGATCGAATTAAATAACTTATATGAACTTGATGTTGTAGATCTTGCTAGTTGCTAGTAGGGGTGTGCATGGGTCGGTTTGGGGCGGTTTTGACCCAAACTCATAGGCATAACCGATATGTTGGTTAATGGATAAACATAACCATAACCAATCCATTATGGTGGTTTCGGTTAATCGGTTTTGAAGGTTAAAGCGAGTCGGTTATGGGTCGGTTAACCGAACCCAAACAATATAATTGGCCCTAAAAGTTTGATACCAAATATTAGAAAAAATGACTTGACATAATTCAACAAAATATATAATACATAATATCAATATCAAATATTAAAAAAACATTATATAATCTAACAATGAAATTTAAGTTAATTTGATAACAAAAGCTGAACCGCACATATCAAAATGGTATAATCCGACAATATGTTTGTTGAAAATATATCCCAAACATATTGTTGGTTAAATAAATGAGTCGGTTCGGTTATGGCGGGTTTGAAAGTATCTTCAACCAAAATCGGCCCGCATTTGGCGATTTTCAAAAATTCATTCAAACCGACCCACCGGTTATGACGGTTATCGGTTATGGCGGTTATGGTTCGGTTAATGGTTATGACGGTTAAATTGCTCACCCCTAGTTGCTAGTTAGAGAGTGGGTGGGGATTTTTATGTATACGTATATGGAATCGATAAAAATTGGCCGAAAACTGCTAGAGCAATTGAAGTTGAGCGGAATTATGGCTGGAATTTGAGGGCCAACTAGTCGTATGACTATTGATTCTTTCGCCAGTTACTAAAAATTAATCAGTTACTGGACGATTATCGATTAATCAACGACTAGTCCTGATTTTTCCAACATTGAATTTGTGTATATCAGCCAAAATTAGTTTCTTTACGATGTAAGAAATTTTCAATATTAATTATTATTGTATGCATATAAAATAACAAATACATCGGATATATATATATATATATAATTGATTTCTTTTGAGACTTTCTTTGAGTTTTAAGAACTCGAAAGAACTCAACGTAACAATTTTTTTTTTAATTTTTTCATACGTGTGTAATACGTAAGTGTAAGTAATGTACAAAAAGTTACCGTAATTTTTTACACACCGACTTTTTACACATGTGTAACTAAAGTTTAAACTTGTGTAATCAACAAAAATATTTATTCTCTCTCCTGATTCATTTTTTAATCAAATTTAATCTCAGCCATATATTCTAACTCATTTAATTATATGTGTGGTCCAAAATTAAGTTCTTAAAGTTCTTACAACTCATCAAGTTCTCAAAATATCTCTCCCATATATATATATATATATATATATAGGGGATGGATCTTGCGAGAAGTAATCTTGTAGCGAGAAGTGCGAGAAGTAAATCACAACCATTGATTATAAAGATCAATGGTGGATGTTACAGGATGGCATATTAGTAAATAAAAGCAACTTATAACCAGATTTTATTGATAGAGGGGGTAAAGTAGTAAATTGAGTGTAGCTATTAAAATGGAATTGGTTTAATTATCCCTTGTTTCACTCTGTAACCTAAACCCAATAAACTAGGCGCGAACTATCCCACCCAATTTCAACAATTACAATCCGGTGAACTCAATTATGTCTACACAAGAATCGATGCACCAAATCATCTCAAATATCACATATATTTTAAGGCACCAATTATACAATAATCTAGCCACAAAATCCTCTCCCATATACGATCGAGATACACAATCGTCAGAATTAAAATTTTTGATTACAATCGGGTTAGTATAAGAAGCGAACGGAGGTAATTAGTTGTTTGCCATTGTTCTTCAAGTCGAATTGGGGGATTTGTTGGTTCTTTTTTTTTGTCAAAAGCTTCAAAAGTTTTCGAAGGTATGTTCATCAGTTGTTTGTGTAGTTGGTGTTATGTTGGCCGTTTGATTTTGTTAGATGTAGCTCGTTTGTTGATGCTTTGATTGTGTTAGTTGTAGCTTAAGACGGTGATGATGGTGATGTATGCTCTGTTATGATAATTTAATTGATGATAATGTATGCTTTTCTAACTGGCTGTTTGGGTTCTTTATATGTATGGTTGTGTCCATTAGTTATTTGATGTTGTGTAGATGGGTGATTCGGGTGTTTATGTTTGTTGTGTTCTGTACTTGCAAGGTTTGTGAAGTTTGTGTAGGTACTAGTTTGTCGTGTGAGATGGAAAAATTGGGTCGCACTATGTGTTGTACATGTTTTCAGTCATGGGAAAACGTCATGCTCATAATAAGTAGGTCAACATGAGTGTTATGTGTAGATGCGTAAGGTAGCTAGGTCTGTGGTTTTGTGTACATATGTTGGTGCTACTTTGTAGGTTTTGTAATGAAATGTATTGTATGTAGATCTGGTATTGTTTGACATGGTTGTATTGTGTTTGTGTATGAAAGTGCTGTGTAGGTGATTAAAGAGGATAAATATGAAATTAATAGTTTGGTTTGTGTTGCAGGTACTAAGCGGATAAAGCCAGAGCTTACAATGTCGTCAAGTAAGTTGTTAATATGTTCGTTTGTGTTGGTTATGAACATAATAGTTTCGTAATGTGTTATGTGAGTTGTGTTAATATATGTTTGGTTTATGTTGTGTAGAGAGGAAAAGCGAACGGATTGCGAAGAGAATTAGCTTTTCAAAGTTTGTGAATGATGAGAGGAACCCAATTGATGTTGACATGGAGGAGGAGAGTAATCGTATGAGTGAAGGTTTGTTTTTTTGTGGTTAATCATTTGTTATGTGTATTTTAAAAATCATGGATTGCTTTGATAACAATTAATGGTGGTGTTGTGTTAGTGATTCCATCTATATATGTTAACAACTAAATGCGTGTGTAGGTAACGTGGAAAACGTTTCGGCAACCAAGAAGGTGCTGAAAGGACAACGTTCGCCGGTCGCGAAGAAACCGAGAGGTATGTATATTTCGTATGAAATGCATGTCGACTATTTTGTTAGTTGCATATATTTTTACGGATGTTCACTAACTTTTGTTTATAATGGTAGGAGAAGTTCCAGATGATCAAGGTGGATCTCATGGTGAGGGTGGGGCGTCCAAGAGAGTAATGGATGTTGATGACGATTTTGTGAACGAGAAACCGACGGTAGTAGTAGGTAATCAGGACCTACTCGTTCCAAACAAGAGAAATTGAAAAGAAAGCCGAAGCAGGAGAAGTATGACGTGCCAAGTATTAGGACGAGATCGTCTCCACACTCTTTGTGTAACGCCATGAAAAAACTTTCGAAAGCACAAAAGGAATGTGTGGAGGCAATGGGTTTTGGTAAGTTTTTAACGATGACGGTGGACGGTATACCGGGTAACTTGGGGTACTATGTGGTGGACAATATTGATACCACCACAATGACTTTGAAACTTACCGAAGGGGGAATAAAAATAACAAAGTCTGGTATTCATGCTTTGACGGGGTTACCAAACGCGGGTGTTGTAATTGCAAAGTCGGATGATGCTAAGTCCGTAAAAACCGCAAGTAAAACATGGAAAGCTGTTCACGAAAAAGGTGATGTGAGCCCCCCGGATATAGACAGTAGATTAGAGGAGTATGATGAAGCGGGCTGGTCCTTTAAGGTGGATTTTATGATGCTCTTCATTGCCACCATGGTTGAGTGTTCTGGCAACGGTAAATGTCTGAAGGCGTTCCTACCATGCTTTAGTAAGGAGTTTGATTTCAAGAGGATTGATTGGTGTGAGGTTATATACCGGAGTCTTAGAGAGTGTACGGACAAATGGAAGCGTGATGAGCGGAAGACTTACTTTCTCGGGCCGTTGACGATTCTTAGTGTAAGTTAACTAACACTTTAATGGTAATTTGTAGTGTAGTATGTTGATTAATGTTTGTGAAGTTGATTGCAACTAGTTTATAGTTATGTTACAGTCCGGTGAAGGTAGTAAAACGGATGTGGTGTGTTGATATATGTATATACGAGTAGGTTAAGGTTAACGTAATTAGTTTTGGTGGTGGTGCATGCTAATAAATATTTTGGAATGTTATAGGTTATAAATGTGAGCAAGTTTGTAGTTATGTGTTTTGAAAGTAATTATTTCTTGTGTTGATGTTGCAGGTGTATTATGTTGATACTGTAACAAGTGACAACATACCACACACACTATTTAATCTTGGGATATCTGGCTGGACTTTGGACAAGTTGAAGGAAAGACAGAGTATTGAAATGGTTGGGGGTGGGTTTGGGTTATGTACAATCGAGGAGGTTGGTGTAGCAGGTTGCAAGAGGAGTGGTAAAGCCGAAGACAAGAGGAAGGCCAGCAAGTCAGTCAATAAATCTCATGTTAAGGTATTTAAGTAAATACGTTATTTAGTTACAGATTATCGTATTAACGGATATACGTTTGAGTGAATGTATGAGACTTCCTGTTGATATTTATGTAGGATAAGTTGAAACGTATGGGGGACGTGTTGGACATGATTTACCAATGCAATGATGAGTTTGAGAAAACAGTGACAGTCGCGTATGCTGAGTATCCAGGAAATGCAGATTTACGTGTACTTGCCGACAAGTACAAGGAAACAGTTGTAACACAATCGGGGTGGCTAACTGATTTTGGTACATGTGGAGATAAAAAAAAGGTAGCAATCTGATGGAGGTGTGGGTAGAAACTGATCAGCACATGGAAGTTTGCAATCAAGAGGGTAGTCGTGGTAAGAGCGACGATAATAAACTGGAGAAGGGGCTGAGTAATAAGGCAGAAGGAAAAGGAGACAATTCGTCAAGAGAAGTTGTTAGTGTATGCGCGGCTGAACCTATTAGCTCACAGTTTTGGAGTGATCCAGAAGTAGTTAAAGAAATATGTGATACGGTGGAAAAGGTAAGTGTTGGTTGGAGTGGTGGCGGGAGTGGTTGCGGGAGTGGTGGTGTTGGTGGATCAGTTGGTGGGAGTGGTAGTGGTGGGTCGAAGTTGAATATGATGCCGGGAAATGATGAGGATTTGAATGAGCCAACATTTAGTTTGGGGCTAACCCAAGTTGTTGAAGGGAATTTGCTGAAGACACCAACCACAACAACAATGTCCGCTGATAAAAGGTTGGTGGATGATGAGCTGAGGACAGGGGATAATGAAGATAATCAAGAGATGGATAGTGATACTGAACACGTACCTTGGGTGTGTTGTCCAGAATGCTTGCACATAAAGGTAAAGAGAGACACGTCAAAGCTACAGGTTGAGGTCCCCGTATATGAAAAGGTCGGTGGACATTAAGAGTAAAGAAGACAAATCTGAAACACTGGTGTGGAGATACATACATGTGACTGGTGGTCCCGAAACGTAAGTTTTTATGTTGCAATTCATATGTTGTTAATATGTCTGCGTTAATAGTTGTAACCAAGTTGTGTTGCTGTGCAGAGAATCAATTTTTGTTACTGATGAAGGCGTGACAGGGTATAGAGGCATGTTTGAGTCAATGCAGCCCAACATGGCGATAAATAGCAACGTCATCACATGTTTCTCCATGGTAATGAATGAGGGGGAGGCGAATAGGAGCAACGCGTCACTGTATCGGTTGTTCCTTGGACCCATCGAGCGTGTAAGTAGTGATAGTGTTATATAATCATAAATGTTGAATTAATTTTTTACTAGTAATTGTTGGTTTGTTGGTGTACAATGTTAGTGGAAAGTGCAAGTGGTAGGTAGATGGGAAGCGATTAGGGACACAGTTGTGATGGGCACGTTAGATAAAAACACATAGTTTCTGGTCGAAAATGTTGTCTAGGTAGATAGGTGTGTCTAGTATGCAGTTGGAGTTGGTGAAGTGTAAGTACAGTCTAGTTGTGAGCTATGTTTATCGATATTGTCTGGTATGTGTTAGTAGTATAACCGTGTTAGTAACTGTTACTGTTTTAATTACAGAAGGGTAGCATGATTGGATTTGAAGATGTCACGTTCACAACAGGTGTTGGGATGATCAGGGAGAGTATTAGGCGAGCAGTGAAAAACGATGCGAATAAACTAAAAATAAGACCTTATGAGATGTTTGTTATACCTGTTGTGTCCGGTGACCACAGCTATCTGGTGTGCGGATAAGAAGTTGGATGAAGAGTATGTTGGTGTGTGCACGCCTACGGTCATGAAACTGGTTAGTATGTTTTGAATTGTATACTAGTTTTAATTATTTTTTTATTGTTTGAGGGTAAAGTTCCAAGTTGTAAGTTAAATGATTGGTGTTGGATGCAGAAGGAGTTTTTTGTGAGCTATTTGACAATTGTCGATCATCCCAAAGCAAGTCCAATGGAGCGGATAGAACCAAGATGGTTGAAGTTAAAGTGTACGATAAAGGGTTACGAGGAGTCCGGGTTGTTTATAATGAGGCATATGGAGATGTTCAAGGGTGGAGTGAGCTGCGGTTGTGGGCTAGGTGATGGTTCGTTGAGGTCTAAAAAGGTGTTACTTGGCTTAAGGGTGAAGTACACAGCCAAGATCTTGCTCGCTGCCATAAACAAGCGTAAGGGATTATCGATAAAGCGGTGATGAACGACGTAAGTTTGACAACCTAAAGGCTACTACCCTAGTTTAATGGTTTTTTGTTTTTTGCTTTTATGTTTTATGGTTTTATGTCATTGGATCTTTTTGGTTAAACAGTTGAACTATGTTTTGTTTGGGCTACGTAAACGGATGTGATCTGATGTGTAGTCGTTGGTGATGTTTCAGCCAGTTACCAAGGCTGGATTTTGGGTTTAGGTAATGTAATCGGTTTTAAGTTACCTTATGAACTTGTTATGTTAGCATAAATTTTATGTTTTGTATAATGTAGTTGTTAAGTGGTGATAACTATTTGGGCGTATGGATTGTATTGACAGCCATAGATTATTGAGTTATGATGTTGTATGCAAGTCGTAACAGTTATCGTTTGTGTGTTTGGCATTTGAAGGATGCGTGACAAAAGATAGTGGATATAACGGTCGAATGGGTAATGAATTTGATGCGGATAGTCATAGAATGGTTAAATCTAGAACATGTGTAGTGTGTGAAAACAAAGTTGAATGTGTATAACATGTGGAGGATCGGTGTTATAAAATAAGTTTGCGTGTAGGTGTAGGCACCGAGGATACATAATCAGATACTTTTAAGACATCTAAGTAATCCATAGTCAGATTTAGTGACAACACACCAACTGGCAAATCTCAGTTAGCAAGTTGTGTGGATCAATTGGTACTAGTGTAACTGATTTTACTAGTGTGTGAACGTTGATGCGTGTTTATGTTAATTTAGCGGTGCGTGTGCGTTTTTTATCATACAAAACCTACACACACACCACCCAAACATATGTGCAAACATAACAAGCCTCGTGGTCACGTGTTAGTGGATACATGCTACCCAAGGTTAGCGGCGACACCAGTACATGTAAACAGTGATAGATACATGGCAAACGCGAGTAGGTAACAAATGTGTGTTGCTTTGCGTGGTTATCTGGTCGGACCAGATGCATAGAGACACATGCGTGGAATCAAGTACGTTACAGTCCATTGAGATGGGATAAGACACAAGGACGTGAACTGTACGCTCAAAGATATAAGTGTACGTTGGTAGATGCTGGTGTATATGCGTACGGACGTGAACGTTATTATATGGACGTACACACCCCACGGATGTAAGTGCAATCGTCTGGGTGTAGATACAAACAATGTGAATGCAAATGCGCGTACACATAAGTATTAACGCGCGTGGCCAAAATTATGTATGCAGATGTTTGTCAGGGTTACGTGTGCACGTTCGTGAACACGTGTGCTTGTATGTGCATACAAGCAGCTGTACCGTATGTCATGTGAAAGCTACTTTTGGCGCCTACCGTAGTAGTGGCCGTAAGTACAAGCAGAGTTGAACATACATTGCGACTGACATGGGTGCATACGTTTATGAGAGCAAAACACTTAGTTTTAAAAAAAGTTGTTGATCAATTAAGTACTAGTGAATATACGGGTATAGATATAAAGTATCTAAAGGAAAGTATGTACACATGGTTAAACACAATGATGCATGGTTCTGAAAATCATGGTGAAAATCTGGTGTTCATGAGGCAGTGCATACCGAAACAAAAAGCGTATAATAGTTTTCGAGAGTTTGATATTGGCTAATGGCTACCTACATCCGCATGTGCAAGCAGATTATGTATGAACAGACTGCGTACACAAGGACTGTTAACCCGAACTTTGTCTAAATTGAGTATGTACACGGGTTTTAAAAACTGTGTGACACAAAGTTTGTAAAGTGTTTGAACAGACGTACACAACTAGATATTAAGTTATACACACACAAGTAGTGATGCAATCTATATATAAAATGATATACATGTTCGTTCAGATATCCGTTTGTTAACCAAGCGTGTTATTGAGATATACCAACGTTCGCGCATCGAATGAGAGCAAGATACTAAGAGAATGAAGATGTAATAGGAATTGAAAAGTTGGTAATGGGTGTGTGCATAGGTAATTGAAAGAAAAATGAGCTTCTAAAGAAAACATGTCATTTATTAAACCAAAAGGATAAAGACAAAGGTTATGGTCCGTAAAATATAAAAGGAAAAAAATAAACAAAAACACTTTCATTCATCAGAACTTGATTGGGTGTCACTGCTGTCATCAGAATCGCTAGGTGAGTCCGTTTCAGATGTGTCAACAGACTCGTCACTTTCCACATATTCCCTTCCCTGTTTCTCCATCACTGCAACCCTTTCTTTTCGCTTTTGGTCCATGATTTTTCGCCTTTGCTCCCTCTCTTTTCGTTTTTGTTCTTTTAGTAGCATAATTTTTTCGTGGTTACGGGAGTCGTGTCCGTGAACATGTTTGTTACATTTTTTGCAGAATCTTTTTGGTTTCTTGCTTCTTTTTTTTGCCTTCTCCCCGGGACCTATCTTGCGCTTGCGAGAACTAGAACCCTTGTTTCTAATCCTTATCGGTGGAGTTATTGTCACTTTATCGGGTATTTTGTATCCAACCAAATCTTCAATTATGGCAGACTTGCTATTATAAGACGGTTCTGTAGGAATTTTTTCCCATATGTTATTCTTCATCTGTTGCATTTGGTCGACCAAGGACTGAAGAAGGTCTATGTTACCACGTGCCCGGTTCGCGCAATGATTGGCTAAAGACAGAAACTGATGCCTTAGTTTAGACCTTTCATCAACCAGGACACCGTATCTTGATTCAATCTTGAAAAGTGACGATGGTAGGACGTCACTCCTCCACCGTTTTGGGATGTAATTTTCTGGGATTTCATCTATTAGCTCGATTTGGAAGACTTTTAAGATGTGTCTACACAGGTAACCAATACGAGTGAAACCCTTACAGGAACATGAAAACGTATCATCAATGGGATGGTGACACACCTGCAAAATAAATTATAAAAAAGGGTGACTAGTTAACGTCATTGAATTATGAAAACGATAAGCATAAAGATAGGTGTTTTCGTGATAAAATAAGAACCTTAAATTCACCAACAAAACCATTCCTTTTGTCTTTGTGATTGATGTAGTGAATGTTTAGTCCGTCTTTAGTCTCTAGACGAGAACAGGCACAGTGATAAAGTCCCTTTGTAATCTCTTTCTGAACCTCTTTGAAAATTGTTATAGTGTAGACATAAGAAGCATGGCGCTCAATTGGCAAACGGGTCTCTATTGGCGGTCTCTTTGTTGTGGTATCATTCTGTAGTTCGCGTTGCACATGACGCTGAGCATTCAAAGCCATTTCAAAACAGTTCATGAATTGAACTAGGTTGTTTCCATGGCTTGAATATACTTTGAATTGTGAATTTGAACTCTCACACCGAGATGTAGTCTTCATCAGACAACACATTGGCAAGTCTCTAAAGTAAGCGGGTACCCAACTATCCCTAATTGCAAACATGTCTTTCAACCATTTGTTTTCGCTTAAGTTGAAGTCGTCAATCAATTCATGCCATCTAGACTCAAACGTCTCAGGCTTGATGAATACATTCCAAACCAGCTTATTAACACGACATCTGATTTGTTCGTTAACCTGCATCTCGCCCTTCAACTTTAAAAAAAACAATTCAGTAGTATTTTTGGTGCGGTAGGCACCGTACCAGGTTAATAAATGGATGGTAACATAAATTTGTAAGTACACAATAATGAAACAGAATTGGGAATTGTATCCAAAATTGTAACAACATCTTGTAGTTGCTAATAGGTGTGTATACTGAATAAAAATCAAACAATGGGTATATACAGTGATGAATTAAAAAAATGTAACGTTAGGAAGCAATCAACCCATCGGTCCATTAAACTGAATCTGACCATTCTAATGAAATGCATATACATACCTTAACATGTATTTTATTTGTGACGTGCCACATGCACAGTCTGTGTGTAGATTCAGTCAAAACTGTGGAAACTGCTTGTTTCATAGTTGCGTCCTGATCGGTCAACACCAGGCGCGACTGCTTTCCATGAGATG
This sequence comes from Bidens hawaiensis, assembly GCF_021521415.1. Classification (NCBI taxonomy): domain Eukaryota; kingdom Viridiplantae; phylum Streptophyta; class Magnoliopsida; order Asterales; family Asteraceae; genus Bidens; species Bidens hawaiensis. The sequence goes on from NW_027505732.1 coordinate 66,932, forward strand.
ATACAAAAGTATTTAGTAACCACTTATAAGATTCAATTGTCTCATTATATATCAAGCCAGCACCAAAAGTTACACATTTCTTGTGGCAATCAACGCCCGTGAATGGAACGAAAATCATATTATGACTGCACAAAACAAAATACTTGATTAGTAAAACAAAAACATGACCATGTTAATAATAAACAGTATACGACAATCATTACCAGTTGGTATGTATGTAGCGTCGAAAGCTAAAACTTCACCAAACATACTGTAGTTGCATCTTGATATGCCATCAAACCAAAATATTGACGATAGCACACCGTCAACAGCTTTGTATTGGAAAAAAAAGTCCTCTAAATTACTCATGTTGTGGTTAAACCTATCCACAATCATTTGAGCATCCGCATCAGCAATAACACCCCTTACATTGCAAGCATGGTTCTTAAAGTCCGTCTTTGATCCCGCTACCAAGTGTTGCCCACCCTTCAAAGATGATAGCACACGGTGAGCAACGGTTGGACCGAAACCCGTAGTTTGAAGACAATGTATGAATTCCTTTTCTGAAAACTGTAGTTGTCTTCTTCTTCTAGTTAGATCCATATTAAAATCATCGACAAGTCCATGATTTTGAGCCTCTGAAAAATTATATATCTCGAACCCCACGGAGCTTGATGGAACTTTAAGTCTAATACATGCATTGCAACCGGTAACCTTGATATTAATGTTGCGGCGCTTAGAAGACGATGATGGAGTTTCCAAGGTATCCACATCTTTACAGCGTGGGCTACCGGCTTTGCTGCAAACAATATATTTATGAGAAATAACACCCTTTGTCCGTGTTGTGGTTGAAATCCTTACATCAAAACCAGCTTTAGCAGCGTATGCCTTGTACATGTTAACAACATCATCCCAAGTATTAAAACGTAGCCCAACGTAAGGTTTCTCATCAGTTGGAACATCTGGAATCCATTGTTTGGTACCATAAGGTGTGTAGCAGTAGTTCGGATGCACATGTTGCACCTCTTCTGCGTTTAAGATTAATTAAAAAATCTAATTATAAACAAATAAATGGGGGATGATAGCAGACATTACATTAAAGAAACTCGGGAAACATTAATCTTTATTAAGTCTAACCTTCATGGTTCATACCCTGTTGAACAGTCGACTGGCCGAATATTGGCTCGTTAGTTACGGTAACTATGGCTTGTAGATCAAGAACATCTTTGGATGTATTTTCTGAGACCGCGGGATATTTCTCTGTGACCACAGTTACCTCCTCAGGAGCAAGCGTAGTTGCTGTTTACATAGGAGTAAACGCGTGTAAAAATAATTATACTCAAACAAAATTGCAAGAAAAATAAGTAAGCTACTTTAGCAAAAATAAATGAAAATACAAGATAAAGGTCTACATATATACAGACACACAAACAAACATATATGCATACATACCGACAAATAAAACGATGACTAACATGAATACGAACACACATACACAAATACGTATGGACATATACACATACACACAGTACAAATCATAAAAAAATGGACATACATCAAAGATGGGCATAAAGGGACCAATGGACGTACATGGTACAGATAAGCAAACCTACACAAAATACAGAACATACACAAACAGACAACCAAACATGATAAGATACACATAACCGAACACACCTACATACATAATGAGATACAAACCTACAACAAATATAAGAAGCGACACACACACATAAAAACCGATCGTTTATGGAGTCAATCATGCCACCATATCGCTACGACAGAAAATTAATACAACAAAGTTCGATGGATTTTTAAAGATAATAAGATGAATATGTCTACAATCATGATAACAATACACTGCCAGGTAACTTACCGTCATAATCATCAGACCATACGCTGCTTGACTGACCCACATGTTGTTTTGATCCAATTTCCATTGCACATGTTAATATATCAAATTAGAGAGAAACAGGGCAATTGAACATTGAAAATAAGAGGAACAATTATACAAGGATATTACTTACGTGTTTTGTGTAATCTTAAGAGAATAATGAAGAGGTGAGGATGATAAGTTAAGGAAAACCAATAGTTTTATACTCATCCATTTATGGTTGTATATTCAGTTAATGATTTGTATGCATTAATGAATTAATCTTTGAAAAATAATAACAAAATATCAACCCTAACATTAAAAAGATATCAGATTAAATTTGTAGTAAATGAAAATCATTACAAAACTTCAGCATTAGTTTGAGGAACAATAAACGGTCTCGACATTTATTTTATCAAAAACTAATAAATAAAATTATCGTGCTAGACATAATTGGGAAACACAAGGAATGATTAGAACCTGATGTTGCTGATAGAGAATATATGTATCATCGTCTGGAGGTTCAGTCGTTTCGATCTTGAATTAGGGCGGAATAATATATGGTATAACAGTCGCTTGGTAAATCTCATAATCGAAATCGGAATCATCGTTAACAATGAGTTTGTAATTGAAGTCGAAACGATGTTGATTTAGGATCTTATGTAGCTATTTGACAGGGATTGAGTTTATTGGGTTAACAGGGATCAGAATCATCGTTAACAGGGATTGACCGGAGTTTTTATGTTTTTAATAAATAATTATAATAAAGATATTAATTATTATAAGTTACCATTATTAGAATTAGGATAAATTGACAGAAATAACCTTAAATATAAATAAATCAAAATAATAATAGAAAAAATCTGATTGGTTAATATTACTTCTCGCACTTCTCGCTGTAAGTTTATTTCTGAAAAGAACCAAAGCCTATATATATATATATATATATATATATATATATATATATATATATATATATATATATATATATATTTTGGGGGAGAATGTTAAAGATGGATATATCGCACCAACAAAACAAAACAATGTAATGAAAAAACAGATGTGATGACATTATTATAATTACTTTTTATAAAGTAATCTTAAATCTTAAATATATATAAACGAATCTTTAAAAATTCTTTGGTTTCTTAACACATCATCTTAAGCCACCAACTTTTTTATTTATAAATTCATGCATTTGACCCGAATTCACGGGTATGGGTCTCACCAAACCCAGATAGCCATTAAAGACGTTATAACATTTCATTAAATTAATAATTAATCTTACCAAAGATAGGGATATATTAAAAATTAATATTCGATTAAAAAAAGATATTTTATATTATTTATAATTAAGAAACAGTTTTATAGTAAAAATAAAATAAGCGGGTCATGGGTCTCACCAAACTCATATATCATTTAAACTAGGTTATAACATCTCATTTATTTGTGAAACTCTTTCATTATCAAATCCTAAATATATGATTAACTTTCTTATAATAGATAAAATTAAAATTCAAAATATATATAAGTATTTAAAACGAATAATGTAAAACAACCATATAACACGGGGTAACACTATAAATAAAAAGAGACACAATAGTTATAAGAAACTAGGTAAATAATAATTAGGCTGTGTGTTGTCAAGCCATAACCAGGATTCATCCTAAAATATTACGTCTCATGGTGCTAATTGGACGCTAACCGTTCACCCCTACCCACTTGCGTACCCCTAACTAGAGCTTGTTGTGGTGGGTGATGAGCCAATAGCCTCCCCATAACATTTAATCAATTCCCTTTAGTCCTCCACTCTACATTAGCGACCGTGAGCCAACTCACACTTTTCTCTCGCGCCCTTTGTTATGATGTTCGTGATCGATGTGGCAACGCAAAGGCCAATGGCGCCCCAATTACTTTGACTAAACAATGTAATTAAAAAAATAACAATAATAAAAAAAAAATAGGTCCAAAGTTTGAGACCAAACCGAATTGAAATCACCATTCTATTGATGCAACACTTGTACTCAAGGTTGTAAAAATCCCGACTAGGCGCCGAGTAATCGCTACAAGGTACGGTGCCGAGACGACTTTCTTTAACTCCACCTAGTTACTCGGATTCGATCAAAAGTGATCAACCTTTGCCACAATTGGATCTACTAGGTTAACTGGAGCCGATTTTGACTTTATAAAGTTAAACATAATTCATAATTCTATAACATTAAAGAACGACTATCATTTTTTAAATTAATTGTTTTCAAATTTTAGATACTTTAGTATTTAAAGATGTATCTTTTTTATTTATATTGATATTCACGTATTTTGCTATAAATACTAGTAGATTTATACTTGACACATATATAAGTTCCTCAAAATTAGTTTCTTTATAATTTACAATGTTCGAGTACTCCCCGAGTACTCTCCGCCTATGACGAGTACTCGCAACTCCCCAATCGATCTTCCTGGGAGCACCTAACGACTTTTGCAACCATGCTTGTGTTATACAATCAATATTTGAGTAAACAGTCTCATATATTAAAAGCCAGTTTTATCCCTCGTATTACGGGGTTATCTTACATTATTCGTTTATAATATTTATTTATTTTTTGAATTTTAATTTATTTATTGTAAGGACGTTAATAATATACTTAGGATTTGATAATGAAAACGGTTTCACAAATAATTAGATGTTATAACCCAGTTTAAAACTATTTGGGTTTGATGAGACCCATGACCCGCTTAGTTTTTTCTTACTATAAAATTGCTTCCTAATTATTAATAATATATATTTTATAAATCAGATACTAAATTTTAGTATATCCTTATTTCATAGGATTTTCTTATAAAATATTTGGTGAAGTTAATTTTTAATTTAATGAGATGTTATAAACTGTTTAAAGGCTATCTAGGTTTGGTGAGGCTCCATACCTGTGAATTCGGTTCAAATGCATGACAAACATACATTTACAAATAAAGCAATCTGATAACGTTAGAGAATGTTGGGGAAGTTTCGTTTATATATATTTTTGAAATTTAAAATTAACATTGAAGATTAAGATTAAATAATTGATATTTATTATTTTTAAAACTAATTCATGCTTAATTGACTAATTGAGTTAGATCCGTCTGATTTGACCATGTTGCCACACTTTTACAATATGTAAAATAGTAAAGATAAAGATTGTGACGCTTACGGTTGAAAAAATTGAAATCTTGTTTTCATATTGTAGTGATTCAAAATTTCAAATATCTGAAAATAATGTTTTTTTTCTCATTTAAATAAAGGGCCAGGCCTGATGTTCCTTCTTCATTTTGTGTCACATCCCTTTTATTTTCAACAATTATCAAAGATGGCTGCTACGAAGTTCCAACGAAATATCTAAGGGTGACGAGAGTATTCTCGGATGAGCAAATTCGATACTGATACTGGTTGTTCCCGGTAGGGGTGCCAATGAGCCGAGCTGCTCGCGAGCTAGTCGAGATCGGCTCGTTAAAAAGCTCGATCGAGCCGAGCTTTATCGAGCCTGAGCCTAAAAATAAGCTCGTTTAATAAACGAGCCCGAGCTTTACTTATCGAGCTTGAGCCGGCTCGCGAGCCTAAACGAGTCTGCCATTTATATATTTTTTAAAATATACATTTAATAATTATTAATTAAAAAATATAGTTTTATGAAAAAATAAAGAAAAATTACTAAATAATATATATTCTTTTATACATAAACTTGGAAAAAAATATATAAAATAATTATAACTATATAAAAAAATAAATGATAAATAGTAAACGAGCCGAGCTCGAGCTTCAAAATCCATTCACGAGCCAAGCTCGAGCTTTGAAAATAGAGTTCGAAACGAGCCGAGCTCGCGCTCTGTGTAAGCTAAACGAGCCGAGCTCAAGTCTAGTCGAGCGGGCTCGGCTCGTTTGCACCTCTAGTTCCCGGTACCAAAATCGGTATCGATTTGGTACCGTCGGTACCGAATCGGCACAAAAGTTTTGAGTTTCGGGTTCGGTACGGTACCGGTATTTCCCGAATTTTTACCTTCAATACCAGTATCCGAACTGAATATTTCGGTAACAGTACCAAGAATTTATGATTTTCGGGATCGGTATTTTTGATACTGATACGGTACCGAGCTCATCCCTAGACGAGAGCCATCTTCCTTTCTATGCCTAGCACTCATAGTCTCATACACGTAAATCAACCATTCAACCTTACATTAGTGTTGTTTATTCCGTCCCTAAATTATGAAGATACTTATATTTCATATCCTAATCATCCATGAACTTTATTACATATTTTATCACAAATAACTAGGTGTAACCCGGCGCATTGCGCCGTTATTTGTTAATGGTTTTCTACAAAGTTTTAAAAGTTTGTTTTTAGGAAAGATTAAAACCCAACATTTTTCATGTGTCTTTACAAAAGATGGGTATCCTGTTTTCTAGTTAGGCACTAAGAAGTTATGCATTTACATATACATATGCAGCTAGGTTTCTTAGCAGTTACAAAAAAGTCGTTGCGTTGATGGATCCACATAGCTGCACTTTTGCATAAGCTATTTGTCTTGATTATCTTAGTCTTGGTATCTTGGTTTTACTTATACCTGTTAAAATAAACATGTTAAGTATCTCATGTCGGTGTATTAGGTAATCTAAAACTTTTTACAGTTGTAAAAGAGAATGTGTTGTGACAGCAAAGTAAAAGATGATGGAACTATTGTATGTATTCATACCTGCTTCATCAAAGGTGAGTGGTCTTTTTGCAGTTGCAGTTTCGGTGATCTCTTTTGTTGTTGGCAACAACTGAGGTGGTGGTTTGTAGGTTGTTTCAGGCAGTGTTGATGCTTCGTTGGTGGCTGATAGCTGTGTGCTGACGTTGCTGGCCCTGTTAATCTTGAGGTTGTAGGAGTTTTTGCTGTGTTGAATGTGCATCACGGCTCGTTTTCCTCTTAAGGCATGCACGTCTTCTGGTATTATGTCTGGATCTTCGTAGCCTCTTTCAACGACAAGCGTTTAGCATGTTATACCGAGTAAAGTGTTTGCTGCAGTGTTGAAGATTGTGGCTTTTGCAGAACCGGTGTCGTCCGTAACTATTACTCCAATGGTGTACCTGTAGTTTTTGTTTAATAAGGTTATGTAGTTTATAAAGTGTTTGAAGCAATTTAAGAGTGTGTTTTTTTACAGCAATTTCGGGTCCGTGATGTCGTCATGTTTTCCGCACGACCATTTCTTTTTTTTGGGGAACATTTTGCGGCTGCATTCTGGGCATTGACGAAAGAACCATGTTTTTGTTGCAATGTCTGTTACTATTGCGTCACATATGAAGTTTTTTTCTTCCTATATAGTTTAGACAATATATTATATTAGTTTTTTTGTGTCATGTAGGGGTGTGCACAAAACGGGAGAATCTGACCTGAAACTGTAAAAACCAAAACCACTGAACCGAAAAAGCGAAACCAAATTAGAAACCGGGTGGTCGGTTTTGAACACGTTGAAAATTAGAAAAAAACGAAATATTGGTTTTGGTTCGGTTTTGTATTTTGTTAAGAACCGAAAAACCAAATCGAAATAATTAAAGAAATCGAAATAATCATAATATTTTAGCTATAACCATTAAAACAAATTGTTGTGGGGTTTTTACTAAAACCGAACCAAAAACCATACTTTCGGTTTTATGAAGTTCTTAAGTTGTTCGGTTTGGTTTTTTTAAGTTTGCGGGTTTTTTGTTTTTGGGTTCGGTTCGGTTTCGGATGTGCTTTTCTCGTATTCGCTGTAGAATATTTCATATTTGTTCTTCAAGTATAAAAAAGTAGTTAAATATACATTTAAAATCAAAATTCAAGGTATTCGTAGTTATTAACCATGTATAGAAACGAAATGCAGCGTAAATATTGGCGAAACAGATTTGTTGCAGATTATATATGTTACCTCTCGATTTAAATATCTATGCTGGTGAATTTCAGAAATTGTGCTGATCGTTTCTGTTTGCTGCTGAGGAGGTTGTCTGGGCTCTATTGCAAGTGCTTGAGGTCGTTGTTGTTGGAATCTGCAGTTGAATATTGATGTTTAGTGACAGGTGTTAGGAACAAAGCGGCGCGCGGAAGCGAAACAGCACACACATGCACAACGATAAACACACATAAACGAAAATATAAACGACACAAGAATTTAACGTGGTTCGGTCCCCGCGAGGGGACCTACGTCCACGGGCTGCAACTAGGTTTTCTTATTAGCTCAGAACCAAGATTACAATTACATGATGGGATATATATAATAAACAAGATTAGGGTTAAACATAATTAGGAGCCAAAACCGGGCCTTCTAATAAAACCGGCCCAAAGGCCTTCATAACCCAACAATCTCCCACTTGAAGGCCTTGCGATAAATTCCAGCCTGCCATCCAAGTAAATATAACAATCTCATTCATCCAGTAACTCTAGTAATCTTCAGTAATAGAAATCAACCAAGCCTCCAGTTCCAAGAACAAGCTAAAACTTCAACAAAAGAAGTTCTCCAAGCCTCCAGTTCTCTAGGAACAAACTAAGATTTCTACCAATCCACACCAGTTGCAGCGCCCCTTCCCATCAGTTACCTGAAAGGCCAATTGAAGCTCCCGAGAGCTCCAATCCGGTCATCACAGACCCAGCCATGACAAAACCCGCCAATGGCTCATCCTCAATCTTAACCGGCCCTCACTTACTCACACTACCGGCTCCAAAGACTTCCAGAGGATAATCACTCTCCAAAAATCAGCAGACTATACCAGGAGAGATTTTCACATTCGGATCTCCCAGTCTTCCGAACTCAACGTCCCTTTGGAAACAAACCTAGAACACACCGCGTGCTCCCACTGTTACCAAAACCCCGAACATGTTCAGACCTCCGAATACGCTCAAGCTAACATCACTGTGGCTCCAGGCTTCATGTCTGCAAACTGAAACCCCTTAGCTCTACCCGATTCAGCGAGCCAAGACCTTATAACTCGGAAGTTGGTTCACTTCTTCCGACGATACAGAGACCGTATCTTCCAAAAGTCTTTAACTAAAAGATTCAACAAATGCTTCATTGAAGTGAGTAACAAGAAATAAAGCAAACTAGAATCTTGAACCCAAGAGTCTTCACCGCCTTCACTGAGTCTCAATGCATCAACCCCAGATACATTCTCAAAAGCAGAATTCCAAACCTTTCGACATCGACTCTTAAAATGTCTCACCTCTACGCAACCTACCAAGTCGACTATGCCCAGCTCCCACTGTTCCTGTTATCCCAACCCATGCCACACCAACACTCCATGAGATGAACCCCACTCGTACTATCCCGGCAAATAACTTTACCCAACACGAGATTATGAACCTCTCAAATGGTGTACCACTGATCACCACCAAACAAGATATAACTTCACAATTCCAAACGAACAAGAAGTAATAATCACAGTTTCGAACCAGCTAACAGGCAAACAGCTATAACAACAGTAGAACTTTCATGAAATCAAGCGGTACCAAGGGTTCTATGACCGTACACACGATCAGTTAACTCAAACCCTAACCGAAAGATCATCCAAACGAGCAATAGTTAACATGACTTGCCACTAACCTCATTTTTTTTTTTCACTTATGCCGTCACCAGCACACCCGCTGGTTCCATTTTCTCCAAGTTTATCCATCACCAGTACTATATCCAAGTTCACATGACAAACCAATCAACCAAAATCCAAACCGTCAAACATTCCGATCATAACCACCTCGTCTTCAGTTATAACAATAACAAACGAGAACAAATCGAAAACAGTGAACAGACACAACAAGGGCACGGGCCTAAACTTGACGATTGTTCAATAGAACACTGCCAAATAAACCGATTTGCTCTTGCAATAACCGATAAATCAACTAACTGTAAATAAACTATATAAAGTTACCTCAGACTAATCTCTTGCAAACAAATCTGAACCCGAACCTAAATGGTCTTCACAAAACCCGGTTCCCTGAAGCCGAGCAACCTCCAAAGAAAAACCCTAAAACCCGAAACACCCGACCCGGTGCTTCACCTGCAACGCCCGAGTGAAACCTGCAACTCCAAGAAGTCCAAAACAGGAATTCTAATTGCAAAATCACCCGGAAAACCGTCCCAAACAGCCCTGAAAAACAGCCCCGAACAGCCCTGTTAACCAGAAAAACGAAGATCTCTGACAATACTGTTCACCGCCGGAATCACTGTTCACGGCCGGAAACACTGTTCATGCCGGATACTGTTCACCGCGGCACTGTAGCGGCGGCACTGTAGCAGCCCTTCTCAAACCAGCCTCTTCTACCTTTTTTTTTTTTCCGATCGATACCCCGTGCAAAACCGTGTGTAAACAACGAGCCAAAGCTCTGATACCACTTGTTAGGAACAAAGCGGCGCGCGGAAGCGAAACAGCACACACATGCACAACGATAAACACACATAAACGAAAATATAAACGACACAAGAATTTAACGTGGTTCGGTCCCCGCGAGGGGACCTACGTCCACGGGCTGCAACTAGGTTTTCTTATTAGCTCAGAACCAAGATTACAATTACATGATGGGATATATATAATAAACAAGATTAGGGTTAAACATAATTAGGAGCCAAAACCGGGCCTTCTAATAAAACCGGCCCAAAGGCCTTCATAACCCAACAACAGGGTGGGGTTCTTTCGAGTTAGAATTCATATGGCGTTAGTAAATGTGTTGTACCTTGATTTCAGGGTAACTGTCTTTTCAGTTGGTTAGCCCTGCTTGCGGTGCGCACATATGATGTATATATGTGTGAACCCTCGGGTGGGCAAAAGTGAAATTGCACTAATTTTGACGTTATTTTACTAATCTCGTGAAAATAACGTTAAAAGTGACGGACGGTTAATCAGGCATCATGTAGTGGCGTTGATAGCTGAAAGATAAGGGTACATGCACCGATCAGCCGGTGTCCCGATGATTGAGTGCTATGTGCCTTATGTCCAAGGCTTGATGCAAAACTACTATCGAGCCGGGGGTCTCACCGGAAGCAGCCTCTCTATCCCTATGGGGTAGAGGTAAGGCTGCCTACATCTTACCCTCCTCAGACCCTACCATAGCTTTGCTATTGGTGGGATATACTGAGTACGATGATGATGATGATGATGTCTTTTCAGTTGGTGGGTCGAAATATATGTGTGTTGCAGCAGTTGATGACAGTTGTATTTTTTCTGCAAATATGTTGGAGGTTAGCTTTTTGCTATCTTTTATATGTAAATTTTTGTCAGTTGTATATACCTAAAAATTTTGCAACTTTTGTTGATGTGAGCACAATAATGATCGGTGGGTCAGTCTTTTGCATTGTCTCCGAGCTAAATTGTGGCATTATTTCTTCCCAGATTGTAACCTCTATTGCTTTCCCGCTGAAATGTGGGTATTTTTTTGTAAACGCCAGATCTATATATTATCGAATGTGCGCAATTGGTAAAAGGAGATTACCTGATATCTGTCATATTAAGCCGTATCACTGACTTTCCATTTGAGGTCTTATCTGGGGTTGCTGTATCAAGCCTTCCTGCATAGTCTGTAATTGGGTACGATTAGGTTGTGTTTTGTATTGGGTAATAGCATGTGATTAGAGTTACTATTACCTGTGAGACAATCCCTTTTGTGTACACGCTCGCATAGCTGGTTGTAGTCGCTTAGCCTGAAGTAGAACTGGGGAAAGTCTTGTGGAGCGGTTACATGATTGAGAATGATGTTTGTGCCTAATCTTATTGTTGCAGGGTGATCAGTAGACTTCATTTCCGGCAATGCTTGTTCGCAAATGTAGTTGTCAATTTCATAGCATGACATTAGATCGATTTTTTTCTCAAAGTAATCCTTGTCCAGGTTGTGTACATTTGCCTGGATAGCATCTCCCTATATATTGTATTTGTTATATTACAAAAGTGGTTTAAAATCAGTTTGTATGGTAATTTGTATACTTACATATTTGTCGATCAGTAAGCAACATCTTCTCTTCTTGTGAATGGCTTCCATTTCCTTATAGCTCGTATTGTAATAGGTATTGCATCGCCTGTTGCCTTTATACATGAGATCCGTTGTGTCTCCATTTTATGTACTCTGTTGATAAAGTAAGTTAGGGACAATTTATATAAGTGAGTTGTATGCATTTATATAAAAGAAAGTTGTGTATAGACAAAACATATATGATATGGTGAAAACATAATAAATTTTCTTATTTTTTATGTATGTGTATAATCAATAAAACACGCATTATATATTCATGTATCACAATGTGTAGCCTTATGCAGTAGAAACCTCAATAGTGTTTACTTCATTCATGAAGTCTGAAAAGACGATGTTTTTTGTTTTATTTACACAACTGTCTTCTGTTGTAGACGCCAACACTTTTAGAGAATCTGGAGATGTTGCTCTTGAGAAAGCGACGTATAGCTGTCCGTGTGTGAATACAGGTTCTGGTAAGTAGACGCCAATTTTTTTTAAAGATTGACCTTGACTCTTATTGATTGTCATTGCATAGCATGCTTTAACTGGAAACTGACGTCTGGTAAAGACGAATGGCAATTCTTTGTTTTTGTGCACGAAGTTTATTTTTGGTATATACACTCGATGACCAATTCGTGTTCCTGTGATTATGTGTGCTTCAATGACTTTTGGTAGGAGTTGTGAAACTAAAAGTCTTGTTCCGTTGCATAAACCAGAATGTTGGTTTATATTTCGCAATAAAATAATTGGGGTATTGACCTTTAGTTTTAGTTTATGTGGTGAGATTCCGTTGAAGTTCAGCTGATTTAGGTGTTCCTCTGGGTACAAAATGTCGATGTCTCCTCTGTTTAGTGAGTATGGGACGATTGTGTCTTTGCTTAGATATGTCTTGTATTCTCCCGGGCATGATTCTAAGATCAAATCGTTGATTTGTTCTACAGTGGCATTTTTGGGGCAAACGATTGCCCTGTCAGATAAATTTTGTGCACATGGGTTGTTTAAAATGGAGCCATCGTACACGAACCGAATTAACGAATCCAAGTTGTTCTCCTTAGGATGTAAAAGTAAATGAGCAGGTATTTCGATTAGTTTCGCATTTTCGGGGTCATCTCTATCTGCTTCGCCGATGGCACCATTTCCTACGTCTGGTAGCCATGTCGCGAATTCACGAATACCAATTAAGTCGGCATCATTCTGAATATTAGTTGTAATTCGCATATTATGGTTTAATTTATGTACCTTGAATTTTTTCCATAAATGCGATCTTGGTAATGTAGAGTTAATGATATCTGAACGTGACGCCTTTCCTATTACGGGAAGTGTTTGTCTAAAATCACCACCTAATAATATAGATTTCCCACCGAAAGGTTTTCCTCTTTCTTCGAACAAATCTCTAAGTGTTCTGTCCAGAGACTCGAAACATTTTCGATCACTCATAGGGGCTTCGTCCCATATTATAAGAGACGTTTCTGCCAAAAGGATAGACAGCTGTGTTCTTTTTTTTATATCACAGGTTGATCGTTCCGTTAACTCTAAAGGTATCTTAAATCGTGAGTGAGCTGTGCGTCCAGCTGGTAATAGAAGTGAGGCGATTCCCGATGACGCAACTGCTAATACAACTTTTCCCTTCGACCTAAGTGCTGAAATTATCGTCGTCCATAAAAATGTTTTGCCTGTGCCACCGTGACCGTAAACAGATAGCAAAAGTTGAGAATTTGTATTTTCTGAATGCATTACTCTTTCATAAACCTGAAGTTGTTCACTATTCAGTTGAGCTCGTAATTTTGAATGTTCAGCGCTTAACGCGACTCTATCGTATGGCTTTTCTTCCATTAGTAACCTGTTTTTAAGTGAAGCGAGTATCGAATCGGAAGGCATTGGGAGACCAAAATCTCGAAGTGTTTTTGAAGGGGTGCTTGAATTTAGTAGTAATTCAATCTCGTATAAAACGTATTGTTGTAGATCGCAATCGTTTATAGAACCACCGCACTGCTGACCCTCTTTGTGTATCCGTAATCGTATATCATCTGACATTTTTTCCCAATTTTCTTGCCAGAAAACAGGTGGGTTGGCGATGTCACAAAATAAAAGCATAGTTGCAAACAAAGATCTTAATTCTGATGATGTTGCCCAAGCTGATGCCTCAGTAAATGTTGAAAGCCACTCTAAATCATTGCCAATCAACCCAAGGCTTTCACATGCTGAGCGGTAAGTTGTATGTGTAACTCCTGAGACGGTGCGTATTTCAGCAAATGACCTGCAGCCTGTTTGGTGGCATAGCAACAGTCGTAGGTAAAATAGTTCTCCAGATGTTGGGTGCACATATATGAGTCGTCCTATTGCGGGATCCTTTTTGTCCGCCCTACGAATCCATCCTTTACCAGACTCATTTCACCAGTATCGAGAGACATAGTCGATATATCGAAGGTTTGCACCATCAGTATGGATTTGATTGTTTCTTAACCATTCAGTCAATGTGGTTTTTCCAAATGATGGATTATGAACCACGGTTTGTAGCTGCATATGTTCTCTGAATGTAACGTTTTGCATACCTTCTAAGTGGACAGCTAAAATCTGCACAGATGGATTTCTGTTATGAATTGGAAAATTTAAAATCCTCCATGCCGATTCATGTGGACATATGTATCGACCGTCAACGAAATTCTTTATCTCGTTCACCTCAGATGGTGTGTCAACTGATGTACTGGGTGAGGTATCATTCTCTTTACTAATGGCAAATTTAATATGATCTGCGCCTTTGGATATATACTTAAAACAGATACTTAATCATCATGCTCCAGCCGCAATATTCAACGTTAATGTGAGCGTTAAAGCGCATGCAAAGAGTTTGATTAAATGGTACAACATAACCATTATCTAGTGGTATATTATTCTTAAGAACACGTAAGCCATTGGCCGACCTTCGGTAATGGACATTACCGTCTTTGCCAAACCGTGTGCTTATTTCGAAATCTTTTGGAAAAGATTTGGAGCACTTGCCATCGCACATACATGAAGCGTTTGGATTTAGCAAACCGAATGGACCATGAAGCATGCATTCACTAACAATTTTGTAGAGTGTTGGGTTAACGGATGGGTTTGGTATCTCTGCTATGATGTATTTGTCAACATCTGCAGGGATTCTTATCTTAAAAGGTGGGGCAACCCATAATAAAGTATGACAATGAGGAAGCCCCCTTTTCTGAAACTCAATGATGTATAGATCTATGAAAAAAATGTAGTCGACTATGTCATCGTCATGATTAACATTTAACGTTGACAAAAGGAAATTGTAACCTGAAATGTAGCTCTTACCGGCGGTGACATCACCAAACGTTTTGTCTGTTCTAAGAAATTTTATGAATGATTTGACCTTAAGTTCAAAGACTCTTGCAATAATATCGGGCCTGTCTTCCGCATGTTCGTAGCCCATATTCTCAAGGTGTCGTGTTATTTCAGGCCACTTTGCGTTGCAAGTGAATGTTATGAAGTACTGTGGGTTACCATGGACTCTACATATGGCCAATGCATCTTGATAATGCTTATACATATACCTCGGACCCCAGTGAAGGACGAAGGCAAGAAAATTCGTTTCCCGACATGACGGGCCTCTGTGTCACCTCTAGATATGGCATCATGTATGCCACTTAGCTATTCACATCGAAACAAATTTTGGTTGGCATTTATAAATTCAAGTCGACAGTGTTCAATGGAAACGTACGCATCTACTAAATATTGCTGAAAAAGCCTACCTCCTTTTAACAAATGTGTATATATACCTTCGCGGTCATGTATGAGGTAACTATAATACATATTCATTGTCAACTTATTGTCTGACGAAGAGGTCGATCGAAGACGAAGGTCAGCGGACCATCCTTGCTCTGCATACGGGAATAGCAATGGATATTGCAGGGGCATATATGATGAATGCAATTTGCTAACCCTTTGAGGGACACCATCTTTGGAGTGAATGATGATATCAAAGTTACTTGCATCAGTTTCATTCTCACACACAATTGCACCCAATTGCCTGGTGCTGGCGGCTCGTAAGTTCGTTGTCTACGCCCGTCGTACAACCGTATCTTGAAATCATCGATGTTAGCAGTGGCACAAAAATCAGCTGCACTTTTAAATAGCCTTACGTATTCGTTACATGATGCAAGAGTCCTACTAATAAGAGCGACAATCTCAGGTAAAACGCACGGCTTATTAGAATTAGAAAAGAAACGCATTCGGTTTGCAGTTTCATTGTGAGTATCATATATATACATTTGTAGATAACGTGGTTTCTCATTAGGTGGTGGACATAAAGATCCCAACCAGTGAGAAATTTGTCCTGAGACTTTGAACACGTATGGGCCACGACTATAATTAATGTACTCGTCAATCTCTGCACCAAATGAAGTCATTGAAAACATCGAGTTGTAAGCGCGTACGGTATGCATAAAGTCAGAATCACAAAACAGTTCTCTTAAAGCAGCCGGTGGCAAAAGGGGAATTGGTAAACAAACCGCTCGACCCCTGCAACATATGTTATACCTTGGGTGTCTACATAGTGGAGAAGATTTAACTCTTTCTTCAAACCAGAACAACGCGCCGCAATACTCACAAATATGCTCGCAATCTCCTACGCCTAGGTATTGTGACGAAGAAGCAACTGAGTCAACAGCAGCATTTATCTCGGAATTGTATGGTAAGGGTGCAGCATCACTGTAAGATCCAACGGCGACACTGGACATCAAACGTTCGAATCGAGTAGGATGATAACCTGTTGTAGATTGACGCATGGCTGACGTACTACTTGATGATTCATTTGTATAATCGTATGGAGCGAAAGGCTTACGCCTTGAAGGCTTACGCGTAAACGGCATAAGGCTAGGTTATCTAATGCTAAAATTATCCAAAGGAAACCAAAAATAACAGAAGCACAGGCAAACCAACAATAAATAAAAGCTACAGCATATAAACGTTTATAACGAAACCGTATGAAAAAACATCAACAAACAGGTAAACCAAACAGTAACATAAAAACGTTACAGAAGAAAAGTGTCTACTGATTGTATACCTTAAACATCAAAGCAACACGTAGAGCCTCAACCAAAAGTCACCATCTTCTACAACAAATAATTAATAGATAAGTTAGTGTAAATAAATATAAAAAGAAACTCATGTACAGCGAAACACTTTTTAATCTTTAAGCTATTCCGAACCCCTTTTTTTGGAACTTAAATGCAGGGAAAAAATGAATACATATTTACCTGGGATGATGAGGGTCGCATTGTTTGGGTTGTTTTTTTTCCGGATTTGAAGCTATTTTATTCGTAAACCACACTGATCCAATTTATTTCGTATTTTACAGTCGCATTTCATGCTTGAATATTTCCACGGGACGTATTTGTAACTTAGTTTAATGTATTTTATAGCATCGTTTTGTGTATTGATAAGCATAAATTTTACCCAACAATTCGTTTTCACTATTCGCTTAGATAATCATACAAAAGTAACCCAAGTAAACCAAACTGAGTAACCAAAGCAATTTGTTTAATTAAAAAGACTAACAGTTCATAGTATTGCATTAAATAATTGTGACACAATTATTGGGATTCAATGTTTCTGTTTTAAGGGTTGATTATTGGTTTGTTTGTGTAAAAACCTGTTTGTAACCCGTTTGGGTTGGGGCTGTTGGCTGTTCAAATGTTTACGCGGTGACTCGATTGGCAGAGTCTCACAGGGCGGTCAATCCACATAGAACTAATAACAGACATAACTCAAGGCACACATCATATGCTACACACAAATCTAACAATACACATATGATACACCCAACAGCAGAGAATCCATCAAGAAACAAATCAGGGGAAAAGTAAATGCAAAAAGTAAAAGTCATCTGACCGTAAGCCATAAATAGCAAATCCTGAAATCTAATACAATAAAATGAGAAAGTACCTTTAGAACCTGTGTGGCTAGCTTCTTGTTGAGAATGTCAGAGAAATGGGAACATAAAAGTAAATGAAGAGTTGAAAAAGTAAAGGTAAAAGCATGTCAGCATTATACGTGGCAGAGAAGAAAATACTGTGGCATACAACAACAGTAAATACAAACAGCTGGCATATGTTAATGTAAAAGCAGAGAAGAAAGTTGGAGGGGCAAAAGAGCAAACATATGTTTTCACATGGGTTATTTATGCAACTATGAAACCTATACTGTAGCTATAGGTTTCCTTTAATATATAGTTAATATTTATAATTTAGAATAAGTACTTTTTAGTTAAGAAGAAAATTTAAATATAAGATTGATCAAAATATTGAAAGTGACCTAATTTAAGATGTGGGTGGGTTATTTTACAATAATGTTTTATCGTATATTACGTATGTACCTTCCAGAGCGTTAGATTACAGAACACGTGGTGATAGTTTCATAAATAACTCAAAACTAGTTCGTGATCAAATTCATTGATTTTGATCCAAATTCTGAACTTTGTGCTCTATCTCATCCGAAATCTAAACCCTAATAAGAGCTTAAAGTATGAAATTTCATCAAAAACCAAAATAAAAATACAACTTCATTGAACATCAAAAATCTTCAAATTGATCAAAAAATGATGATTTAATCAATCGAATTGATGTGTATGAGGCTTTAGAATCATTAATCGATTATGAAATTGCAGAATAATACATTCAATTGTGCTCTAATTAGGGTTAAAAATTACGTTTAAACGTTCTGAATAAAACTGAAGACACAATGTATATTTAAACGTCCTGACAAAAAAACATACTTTAAACGTTCAAGTCAAAATTGTAAGACACTCAGAACAAAATACGAATTACACACTTAACACGTTCAGAAGAAAATCTAAGAAATTCAGAATAAAAAACTAAGAAGTTCAAAACAAAACATAAAACGTTCAGAACAAAAGTCTAAGAATTTCAGAACAAAAATTAAAACGTTCAGAACAAAAATCTAAGAAATTTGTAACAAAAAACTAAGAAGTTCAGAACAAAAATCTAAGAAGTTACATAACAAAAATATAAGGAGTTTAGAACAAAAACACAAGAAATTCAGATTAAAACTTTAAACACTCAGCACAAACCTTTAAACATTCACAATATTAGAACAAAAAATCAAACTTTCTATAACATGAAATTGGACATTGAACTCACTTCATATAATCTCGTAATCATCAAATAATCATTTATCAACCATCAATTTGATCATCGTTTTCATCATATGAACAAATTGGAACGTGTTTAGGCTTTCATAAGTTGAAATTAATTTTCATATTTTCAATTAAATTGAAGTGGAGTATGCAATGGAGTCAGTGACAATGGTTGAATGAATGTAACTGTTAATTAGGATGGAAACGAATTGAAAGAATTTACAATATTACCACCACATGTTTTTTGAAATCAAGGGTGTAAAGGTGTTGCTAAGATATTATTGTATTAAATCTTTTACCTTTAAGATTTTGTATATATAATAAAACTTTCTCAATTTGATATTTGAGAGCATAATTGAATTATAGTTAAAATAAAATCGGTTGTGAAACCAAACCAATGTGGTGATAAATAATTATACTATTATTTATAAAAATTGTTTTTACTTATATAAAATTATATGTAAGAGTATATAAGTAATTCAATTTTTAAAATTTATTTTTAACTATACATATTACTTTATTTGATAATAATTAAAAAAAATAGTTATATAATTGCAAATCAGTTTAAATTATGTAACTTGCTGGCTTATATTTTTTAAGTCTTGAGAAGGCTGGTTTGACCCGTACAAAAAGTGGGTGGGGTGGTGTTTCCTGGCGGTGTTGTGAAGTCGCCTAAGCCATCCCCTACGCCCGTTGCTGCTCTCACCACCCTAAGGCCGAGTGTAGTGGGCGTTAATTTGGGGCGAATTGGGACGATAATTGGGAAGAACACCGCCCCCCGGCGATAATTGGGCAAAAAGGGGCGGGGGCGGGATTAACTTGTTGCGATGGAGAAGAATAATAATAATATTATATTTAAATGACCGTTGTGAAACGGTCAAATTTTTTTAAAAAAAAATAAACAATATATATATATATATATATATATATATATACACCCTTCTTCTTTATTTTATATCCATTTTATACACAAACCATACCCAAATTCTTACAAAAATAAACAAAATGAATCCTAGAAACAACCCGAACCAACCAAACTACCAACTCCCTGGTTTCGGTCAAGCGTACGGTTCGCAATCGAGCCAACCGAACCAACCGAACTACCAATTCCCTGTTTTTGGTCAAACGTATGGTTCGCAATCGAGCCAACCGAACCAACCGAACTTACAATGGAACCCGATGAACCCCAACCAACCGAGCTATCCGTATCAACTTTCCGACCCGAACCTAAACATGTACGCCAACTTTCTCAGCCCCCAAAACACAATGCCGGCGTTCGGTTCTACACCACCGGAGCCGGTTCAAACAAAAAGCCGACCCGTAAACACACAAAAAAAAAACAACCAGGGGAGTCGATGACGCAACGTGATCCATACAAGCATTGGAGCGAGGAGGAGGAGGTGACCTTTGCAAGGGCTTGGATCGTCATTTCGGAGGATCCCGACGTCGGTAAGTTTTTTAATATTAAGTATTTATTAAAAATGTATTTAATGTTTATTAAAATATATACTAATTGTGACAAATAATTTTAATTTGTAGCTAACTTTCAAGCCACCGGGGTGTTTTGGAAGAAAGTATTTGAAGCTTGGCTCGATATAACCAAAAAACCCGAAGACTACCGGGGAAAAGAAGCGGTTCAAGCCCACTGGAAAGGGCTTAATGTCGATTGTCAAAAATTTGCCGGGATAATTAACCGGTTGCAGGGGTCCGGCTGGCGTAGCGGGCATAACGACGTCGACATTATAGGTCAAGCCTTGAGCGACTTTCGAGCTCAGGGTCACACTGTTGAGCGGCCCGGGAAACCGTTCAAGTATTTGAGTTGTTGGGAAAAGCTAAGTCGTTGCTCGAAATGGAATGTGGTACCAACCGTTCCGGCCGCCCGACGAACCGGCTCATCCCGGCCTTCAAAAAGGTCGAAGACATCGTCGTCGACAAATCCGAGCACACCAAACACACCCTCCGATGCTCGTAGCTTCTTCCTCGACGACACGGTTAATTTAGCCGATGATTTGAATATACCCGATGAAGATGAGGTAGAGGAGTTGCCTCGACCACGCGGGAGATCGAGGAAAAATAAGGGGGAAGGTTCGTCGTCAACATGATTCAATACGGAGCCCGTTGAAATAAACAAGTTGGTCGGTCGTTTGTAAACAAATGCCACCGTAATTGGAGCCGACCTTCGAGCATCCAACAAACAACAAGAAAAGTTGAACCAGACGTTCGAATTAAAACAAATTAAAGACGACTACGAATCCATCAAAGCGGAGGGGTTTCACGAGGATGCCGCATTATTGTTTCAACGCTGACGTGAAAAAATGCGCGAATATTACGGATATTAGTTTCTTTTTTAGTTATGTTTTTTTTATTTTTTTCTTTAGTTATGTTTTTTAATATTGTTAGTTATGTATTTTTTTTAGTTATGTATTTTTTTGTATTTATTTTTAATTTTAATGCATTTTTATTTAATTATTTAAATAAATTGGTTTTTATTTAATTAGTTTATTATAAAAAGAAAATAATAAAAAAAGAAACTGTGGCCCCAACTTGTAGCCCCTACACCATTACACCCCAAAAACAAATTTCCACTCCATGCTGACTGGGCGTCACGTGTCACAATTCGCCCCCAATTGTAGCCTCTCCACTACACATAGCCTAAGGGGCCCCTTTGTCGAGTTCTTTTTTTCTTTTTCTCTTTTTGAAAATTTAATATAAAAACAAGTTATTGATCTAACTTTACTAATAAAAAAAAATAATGAGGATGATGTGGCAATCCCATGTTTATTCTAGGCCTAATCTCTCTTCTCATTTATCCTATCTATCCATGGGTTATGGAGCAAAACCATATTGACAAATGAGTTATAATTTCCTTTCAAATTCTCTAATTTATTATCTCATTCATCTCAACTATTCGTTGGTCATGGGCCAAAATAATTTTGGCAAATGGGTTATAATTTTATTTCCAATTCTCTAATTTCTCAACTTATTTATCCTACATATTCATGAGTCATGAGACAAAACAGTTTTGAGAAATAGATTATAATTTCTATTTTAATTCTCTAATCTCTCAGCTCATTTATCATAGTTATCCACGGGTAATTGGTCAAAACAATTTTTATAAATGTTATATATAAAAAAAGCAAATTTGTAAATTTGAGATTTTAGACTTCTTATTGTTCATACTATATATTTTATCTTCTGTTTAAATATAATTCTGTTAATTTCTTTTAGATAATGGATTTTTTTTATTTTTATTATTTGACAAATCACGTGTAATACACGGGTTCAAAAGCTAGTTTCTTAATAATTAAACAAAATATTAGTCATTTGTTCTTCTGGATGCGTGGGCCCTTCAATTTTGAATTAGTAAGAGAGAAATTATTTATTTTTTAATACTTATTTAAAAGAACATTTTAGTGGTATATTTTAAATTATAAAGGAAATTTGGCCTTTTTATATGATGGATGTCAAGGACCTGATTTCCAAAACAGCACAAAAATATGTGGTGCATGCTCTTGCAGTCCTGCAAACTTGATTGTATATAGTTCACACTTAGTTCAAAACTGATCTTAGTTCAAAACTGGAACAAGAAAAGAGTCAGTCTAGCTTGAACCGGCTCATGGTTTGCAGAAACATCAATATCAAGCTGCCGGAGGAACCTACACCACAACGACGGTAAGTACCTTCATTTAAACTTATATATATATTGATCATAGCAGATTGCTTCAATAAGATTCATCAAGATCATTCTCTCTTTTATTGTCTTTGAACTGGAATATAGTTATTTAAATTTGATAACTTAAAATATATAGCAAGAAACCAAGTATACTATATAAGGGAGGTGAAGAATCCATGAAACTTTATGCTCTGTGTTGGACGAAATAATTTCTTGATCCGTCATTGCTGAGCTAATTCACAAACAATACTTCCTTGAAAAGACAACGGTTAATACAAATCTAGTATTTCAACTCTTAGGAGTTAGACTACTGTTTTTTATTAAATTTTACTACTTTAAATGTACTTTTTTGTAGAGTATATTATAGTAACATTTTTTTTACGTATAAACATTTCTGATCACCATACTGATATTTGCGTCCCATATTGTCATTGAACTAACGTAACATTTTTAAAAAATCTACCTTAGGAAAAATCCTAACAATTTAGCATATATCAAGGAGCTATAGACGTTGATGGCTGAAAAAGGAAAATACAATTTAATATATTCGTAAAGCTAGACGAGGATTGCTAATCCACTATTCACTCAAGCCAATTAAGGATTAATTCAGACTATTACTAGAAATTAATCCACCTAGAGTAGAAGTACAGGAAAGAAAAAGAAAAAAAAAAAAAACCCTCATAGTTGAAACTTAAAATGATGGGTCCGATTTCCTTTGTCTTCATATATATGGACCACACCGTTGGTCATAGCCACATGATCTAGACAACACCTTGAATTCAATTATTAAACAAAGACATCTTG
This sequence comes from Bidens hawaiensis, assembly GCF_021521415.1. NCBI lineage: Eukaryota > Viridiplantae > Streptophyta > Magnoliopsida > Asterales > Asteraceae > Bidens > Bidens hawaiensis. Next base: position 90,398 of record NW_027505732.1, read on the forward strand.
CATTTACATACAATTATTTACAACGGCATATTCGACATGGAGCCCGGATGTCACTTGATGCAAAATCAACACATTATTTACAGTTTTATAAACAAGTTAGTTGTGTTGGACGTAATTTCGGACTCTAATTCACAAGTCGGTGAACTTGAGGGACCAAGGATGACACGTCGGTCATAGTTGGTCATGTTTCCTAATTACATCATGTTTCCTAATTGTATTGTAATTATAATTGGTAATGTCTTGACTAGCAAGTTAAGTTATTCTATATAAACCCAGTCATGGTTAGACATTATAGATGGTGGGTGTGAGGTGTAACCGAGTTAGGGTTCATCTAGAGACATACACAAGATGTAACCGAGTTAGGGTTCATCTATATGCAACCAAGTTAGGGTTCATCAATAGTCAAACCAAGTTAGTGTTTGAGAGTTGTAATCAATTATTTGAGTAATATTTTCTGATTAATATAAACGAGAGTTATTCGTTAGTTCGTGTTTGATTATCGATCCGGGACTTGAATTGGTATCAGATCCGGTTGTGCTTTGGTGTTTATCGATCAAGGTCGTGATCGATAAGGAGGAGGACCAATTTTTGGAGAAGTTGTGATCCAAGTCGCGATCCGGAAGAAAACCAGAATTTGATTGGTAAAAGAAATTGAGTTCTTTTGGGTTGTTCTCCACTTCTATGTTTTGGGCCTTTTGGCGGTTAGTCAAATAAAAGGAGTTATTGAATTGTTTAATTAAAAGAAAGGTGTTGAATTTTTTTTTTTCCTGTTTTGAATCGTAATTAATCAGGAGTTCTTTAATATTTTTTTGTTGGCTTAAAGAAAATACTCAAAAAGGAGTTTTTGGTGCCGACGTGACGTAACGCTCAACTAAGAAAACAAGTTGGTTTGTTTTTCTTCTTTATTGTTTTAACAAGTTTGGTTTAACCATTATTGATGAGTTTTTATTTATATTAAACAAGACGGTTTAATTCATTTTCTCGCAAGTTGGTTCGGTTCTAAAAAGTTGTTCGGAATTGATTGGTTTGTTCGAGTAGGGTTGCGAAGGCTCAAATTGTTTGGGTTGTGTGAGTCAACCACGGAAAGGAATCGATTGGAGCGATTCCATCGATTGAAAGTTCGGTTACCTATGATAGGTGTGGAGTTACCCGAGCAATTCGGAGTATTATGGTGTGATACCGGTGAGGAAGAAAAATGCCAATCTGTGATAGATTGATAAGAAATTGAGACCGATTGTGTGAAGCAATCAAGATCGAGACGAGATTTCGGTTGTGTGAAGCAATCAAGTTTTTTAACCAAGGTATTGATTTAAACGGCGTGCTCATGTTTTGATTCGGGAACAAGAGATGATCAAAGAAGAATGATGTTCGCTCGATTAGATGATCGGTATTGTAGCCAAAGGAGTGGTTATGCGAGTTCATACGACCGAGTGAATGGTCGGGAACAGGGTCATAGAGGTAGTCGAGTTCGGGAGAGCCGAAAAAACAAAATCATGGATCAAGGAGAGTTCCAGGAGATCAAGACCAAAATGGTTGTGAAAATCGAGAAGCTCAAGATCATGTTTCGAATCAAACATGTGAAGAAGACAAGTTTGGATTTAAAAATCCACCTATTTCAAGTTAGAAATTAGGTGGTGATTGTTGGACGTAATCTTGGACTCTAAGTCACAAGTCGGTGAACTTGAGGGACCAAGGATGGCAAGTCTGTCATTGGTTGTGTTTCCCAATTACATAATGTTTCCTAATTGTATTGTAATTATAATTGATAATGTCTTGACTAGCAAGTTAGGTAAGTCTATATAAACCCAGTCATGGTTAGACATTATAGATGATGGGTGTGAGGTGTAACCGAGTTAGGGTTCATCTAGAGACATACACGAGATGTAACCGAGTTAGGGTTCATCTAGATGCAATCAAGTTAGGGTTTATCATTTGTCAAACCAAGTTAGTGTTTGAGAGTTGTAATAAGTTTTTTGAGTAATATTTTCTGATTAATATAAACAAGAGTTATTCGTTAGTTCGTGTTTAGTTATCGATCCAGGACTTGAAGTTGGTTATCCTTGAATAGTAGAAAAATAGTTGTCAGTTTTAGGAAAAACATTTTTCTTTTGGTTAATTTATAATAATAAAAACAAAATCCCCTTCCTTGGTTTAAACTCCCTGACTCTAAGTAGTCATCTAAAATACACAAATTTTTAACATGACAAAAGCCTTGGTGAGCACATCCACAAGGTGTTCATTAGTGATACAATACGTACTCCCAACTTAATATTTCATGGCTTACTAGTTCCAAGATGAAATGGTATCTGAGTTCTATGTGTTTTGATCGACCATGCATCACAGTTTCTTTCTTAAATTAATCATCGTGGATGTCATAATAGATTGTTGTTGCTTTTAGATGCTATAAAGGTCAATTAGGATCCTGCGAAGCCATATTGCTTGGCACATTTCATCAATGGAAGCAATATATTTAGCTTTAGTGCTTGGCAAAGCAATTGTAGGATGCTTTTCAAGCTCCAAGTAACTGCTTCACTGCCTGTTAGGAACAAAGTGGCGATGCAGAAGCAACAACCCACATGCACAAACGGTAAATACGCAGAGATATAAAATAAACGAACACTACACAATAATTTTATGTGGTTCGCATCCGGTGGGGAACCTACATCCACGGACCGCAACTCGGTTATTTCATTGATAGGTGCTCAAAGATTACAAATACAATAGACATGTATACATAAAGACCTAATTAGGGTTTCTAATGTAGTCTCCATGATAACACTAACGTGCCTATTTAGAACAAGCCCAAAACGCCTTCACAAATCCTAACAATCTCTCACTTGAAGGCGTTGAGAATACTACAACTCTCCATCCAAGCACAGAACAACCCATCACCAATAACTCTAGTAATTATCTTCAATAAACAAGTCTTCTAAGCCTCCATTTCACATAAACAAGCCAAGACTTCAATCACAGAAATCCACTGAGCCTCTAGTTCGAATAACAAGCTAAAACTTCAACAACAGAAATTATCGAAGCCTCCAATTCTCCAAGAACAAGCTAAGATTTCAAATAATCCACCTAGTTGTAGCAGCCCTATTCATCAAACATGAATAGCCCATAGAAGCTCCTAAGAGATTCAATCCGGTTAACACAGACCCAACCATGGTAAAACCCACCAATGGATCATCCTAATCTCAACTGACACCTATTTACTCGCACAACCGGTTCCAGAGACTCCATAGGAAAGAACACTCTCCACAATAACAAGCATTCGGGAGAGAAATTTTTTTACCATTCAGAATTCCGGTCTCAAACCCAACATCAATGTGAAATTATGTCGGAACACCTCTTGCGTTCCCACTGTTACAAAATCCCTTTCCATGGTTTAAACCTCCGCATGGACTCAAGCTGACATCCCTGTGGCTCCATAATCCATGCTTGCAAAAATAAACCCCCTTAGCTCTACCCAATTCGGCGAGCCAAGACTTTACTACTCGTTGATTCACTCCTTCTGTCGATATATAAGCACATACCTTCCCAAAGTCTTCGATAGTAAATTCACAGATGCTTCATTAAAGTAAGTAACAAGAAAATGAAGCAAAAAAGAATCTTGAAACCAAGAGTTTTCACTTCCTTCACTGAGCCCCAATGCATCACCACAAACACATTAACAGAAGTAGAATTTACTAACTTTGGACATCGTCTCTAAAGATATCCCACCTCCATACAGCGCCACCAAGTCAATTATGCCCAGCTCTCATTGTCCATGTTATCCAAACCGATTCTAAACCAACATCCATGAGATGAATCCCTAACCATACTTCCCCGAGAAATCACATCACCCAGCACAAGATCCTGAATTCTCTCAAATATCATACCACTGATCACTGCCGAACAAGAAAATAACTTCACAGTTCCAAATGAACAAGAAGTAATAATCACAGTTCCAGACAAGCTAAAAAATGCAAACGGTTATAACAACAATAGAACTTTCAAGGAAAATAAATGGTATTACCGTAAACCCGATCAATTAACACAAACCCTAACCGAAATATCCTTCGGACGAGCAATAACTACTAAACTCCTTTTCATTTATGTCATCACTAGAGCCATTTTCTGATTTTCTCCATGTTTCATCCCATAATACCACATTCAAGTTTCTTTTAATGAACCAACCAACTCCAAAATTAAACCGTAAAGACTTCCAATCACAACCATCTCGTCTCAGTTATAATAATAGCAAACACAAAGCAGACTGAAATAATGAAAATGAAAACAGACAAAACAATGGACTGATATGTTTCTGTAATAACCCAATAATTAGATTCAAACTACAAATAGTTACCCGATGATCTAATGTAGACAAATCTGAACCAAGAAGCTGAATTCGCACAAACCCGGTTTCCCAATTTCACACTTGATAATTATAGTCAAACCCAAACTTAAACAAAACATAAAACTCTAACATGTACCTGATGAATTCAAGAGGTTAACCAAACCCTAATCGACGACTTCAAAGAGTTTACCCGGTACTAAATCCACAAAATATTAGCCACCCAATTTCAAACATGAAATGTCCTTGGTCAAAACAATCACATAACCGCCACCCAATACCCGACTATCTGCGTGATCCTAACGACTCCAAGAACTTCTCTTGCTGGTAACTGACAATTGAAGCCCTAATCTTGATCGAACCAAAACAGTATAAAAGTGGCAACTCAAGAAAGTGACCCAACAATTTGGTTAACGAAATACAACCCATCAACGTTTCCCCGTCATCAAAACCCTTCTGTCTAGTTCTAACAGTTGTCGCTATCAGCAACTTCAAGAATTAAAATAACTCTATTTACAACCGAAACGAAAAACAAAACCTGGTGGCAAATATCGACAGCTTCATGGTCTGTAAATCGAGCCTTAGTACGGATCGTACGCAATCGTGACTGCAACGGCAACAACTTCGAGTAGGAAAAAATCAAACACAAACCATCTAATCCTACAAAACTCTAATCACCTAAAATTTCTTTGAATCCGATCTTCAAATAGGAGAAATGCCAAATAACGAATAGTCTCTTCAGTGCAAATCCGCGTGTTCAACGAAGCAAAGCTCTGATACCACTTGTTAGGAACAAAGTGGCGATGCGGAAGTGACAACGTACATGCACAAATGATAAATTAACGTGCATAGATAGAAAATTAATGAACACGAGACACAAATTTTACGTGGTTCCGTCCCGGCGGGTTACCTACATCCAGGGACTGCAACTAGATTATTCTTATTGATAGGTGATCAAATATTATAATTACAATAGATAGATATATAGAGACATAATTAGGGGTTCTAACTTAGTTCCCAAGATATCACCAATGGTCCTAATTAGAATAGGTCGAAAAGGCCTCCACAAACCCTAACACTTCCTAAGCTAAATACATTAGCCAAAACACTTTTTCTATCATCCATGTTGTTGGCCCAGTTGTTATAGTGAATTTAATAAGGCTAGATTTTTCTCCTATGTTATATCATATATCAAACCTAATGGTTCTTGCTATACACCTTAAAATTCGTCTTGCGGTACCAAAGTATACTTTAGACGGGGCTTGTATAAAGATAGACACCAGGCTTACAACATATGCCACATCTGTCCTGGTGTGAGTCAGGTATATAATCCTACCTACCAAACTTCTGTAAAGAACTTATTTAGCTTTGTTGGCAGATCATCAAGTTAAAGTTTGTTACATACGTTCATAAGAGTGTCATTTGACTTGTTTCCTTCATTCCAAAGTTGCTTAATAGATTCTTGCTAGACTTTTCTTATGAAATAAGATACCTTATGATATTGATAATCATAAAAGTATATTTAAAGGAAATAACAATATTTTAAATAGAGATAAGAAACAACGGATCAATGCATGAAAATCGGACTAGAGTAATACACTTAGCTAAAACGCTTTCAATCTCCAAGTGAAATTCAAATATGCTCAAAGAAAAACAGTTTATTAGGTTGAATGCGCATGAACAACGCATGCATGGCATTTATTGAACGTATGATGTGGAACGAGTCTTGAATCAACTTTTATCATAAGTGTTCTCGCAAAAAGTCATAATGAATATGATATTTGAATTGATCAAATGGTTTGGATATGAAAAGATAAATTATATTTGATATTAACTTGGTTTTTCAACTATATAGGTATCAAGGATAGAGTTAAAAGTATTGACGCTGACTAAGAAATGAATGATAAGATAGACAAATCACTTGAGCTACTAGCTCTTCGAGACCGGTGCCATCTCATTCAATTTTGGTCACCTTCTAGCTTTGGGAAGTATAGCTTACTAAAAACTGTTGATCAACATTTTGGCACTGGTATACACAATGAAGGACTATGTAATTATAGGAGTGAATCTGAGCGTAAAAGGTTTCTTGTTGATGAGGAATGCAAAGAAGAAGACCTCATTCCTATTGTTCGTGTATTTAGGCGACAAATACCAGAGTGGACTTCTGATATATCAAATTACAATTCGGAAAGACATCCACTAAAAGATTGTGCCATTCGCTGGAATCTTCATGGATATCTGGTTCTACCGGTGTTTGATTCTATTACAATGTCATGTGTTGGTGTATTTGAATTGATCACTCCTTCTAAATATCTTGAGTGTGCTTATGAGGTTCATGAAATTCACCGAACACTTAAGGTTTCCATATAAGTCTCTCAATATGGTATTTTTGTGTTATGCGTAGCTACTCTGTGTGTGATTGTTCATGAGCCTTCATCCAGTTTTAGTCGTATTTTTTCCTTTGTTCCTTGTTTTTATCTCTTTAATTTTTATTATGAATTCTAGTATATGGTTTTATGAAAACTGTGCTACAAGTTTTATGCAAGCTGGTATGTCCAACTAGAATTAGATTATCCATATACAAACTACCTCATCTTCCTAGCATGTGCTCATGTTTATGCTTATTAACTTACAGATTCTTTTTATCTTACAGGAAGCAAACTTAACATCGCCACAAGCATTTGATAATCCTACATCTTATGTGAGTTGGGGATGGGTATTGTACTTAATTAAATATATTTTATTTTTCTTTTATTTCTAATGGTGGGAATTGACTTCATACATAGCTTGACTCCAAAAGAAAACAAAATGAGCTAGATGAAATCTTCAAGATTTTGAAAGATGTTTGCGACACTCATAAGTTACCACTTACACAAACATGGACAACGTACCTGAAGAGTTGCTTTGTGGCAACTGAAAGAAACATAGAAATGACATGCAGTAGCTTTAACGCTAGTTGCATAGGGAAAGTATGCATGTCAACAACTGGTCTACCATTTTATGTTCAAGACTTAAGTTTTTGGCATTTTCGGGAAGCATGTAGAGAGCATCACCTACTAAACTACGAGGGTGTTGTGGGGAGGGCATTTTCATCTCATGGCTCTTGTTTTTGTGCTAATGTTACGAAACTAGGAGAAGAGGAGTACTCCCTAGTTCACAATGCGCATATTTATGGGTTAGTTAGTTGCTTTGCAATCTACTTGCATAGTAGTGAACATGGTGATGATTATTTAGTAGAATTTTTTCTACCCGTCGATATACAAGAATACATAGACCTACAAAACTTGGTGCAAACAATAAAGATGCAATGTAAGTTTTCTTCTTTAGAAGTTGGAGACCAGTTGAACACTATTATGATTGGAATGGCTATGGAGGCTAGTGAAATATCATTAGCAATACAGGCTGATACCATCCAGGTGTTATCTTCTGAAGAGATAATGCTATTAGATTCAAAAAACCCACAGTTAAAGAAAACTAATGCTAATTATCAATATGATTTAGGTCAAATTTTCCATAAAAATGTATAGAGGAAATCTATTATGAAGAATTTATTACATGCCAGCATATTGATGTGTGTGTCGGAAAAAAAGAGTGCAAGTCTATGAAAATACAAACATATATGAAACAAAAGAGAATAGAAACAATTAATTCTCTTACTTATATAGGCGAAGCATCTAGGATCCATGGATCATTATTAAGAGAGATAATGCAACAAAATTTAGAAGAGACATCAACCACACATAAACGTAATGCTCATGATCAACATGATTTTAGAAAAAGTTACCCAAAGAATCAGAGTAATGCTATTATGAATAGTGAGGAATCTCCTTTGAATGACGCTATAAACTACAAGCTAAATGTAGTTATCGGAGAAAACAAAGCCTGTAATAAACAAAGGAGAAAACGTAAAATGGATTCTGTTACACCAAAAAAAATCCAACAGTATATTGGAACTCCAATAGGGAAGATTCCAAGAGACTTGGTGGTAAGCTATTTATATTTATTGTATGCTTTAAGTTTTTTCGTGGTATCCATATTGATTTGGTTTTCATTACTTATAGTTAGCCGGTCTACGCTGAAGCATGCTTGTCGTGAGCTAAATATAGCAAGTTGGCCGACACCTCATCGCAACAAGAAATATGCTCATTTTGGTATATCTGTTGTTGTGTGTTTACTAGTACGCGTTAAGAGGTGGATTTGTTTGAGTAATCGTCATGGGTTTTCATCCCGATGGTGGATTTGTGGGAAACATAATGCTTTTGTTTGTAATCAAACCGAACTGCTAATATATCACCCAAAAGTGAGATAATTCGTGGTCCACTCTAATTCTCGCAGATAACTAGCGAATCAAATGAATCAATAGAGGTAATGAATCCCTTTGCCAAGCCTTCACAAGTAAAATTTGGTGTATACCATACATCCTCAAAGAAGAAGGTGATTAATTTCACAGATACATGGATGGTGACCGTGAAAGCAGCTTATAAAGATGATATGATTTTCAATTTTGTCGTTCATTAGGAGTGTCTGAACTAAAAAACCAAGTGGCTCAAAGGATTAAGTTACAAAGCACAAAACTTTGTCTTAAATACAGGGATGAAGATGATGATCTAATACTCATTTCTTGTGACGCTGACTTACGCAACCTTTTGCTGTTTTCGGCTTCTTCAGTTAGTAAAAACATCATAAAATTGATCGTACAAATGGTCAATGGCTAATTTGTGAACTTTGTGGGATATAAACTAGATATAGGGTGTTACATCACCCCACTACCGTGTGTTACTTTACTTTAATGCTCTTTTTAGTATAAATAGAAGCTAGTATTTCATTAATAGATAGTATCCAAGTAATCTTTCAATATTTGGTTTTGTAATTCCAAGTTATTTCAAAGTTATTTTTGTAATAATTTCCACTTTCATCATTCTACCTTCATTGTTCTACTTTCACCCACAAAAGATACGATCCAATAACCAACAAGTAGTACGTACGATCCAAAAGCCATAAAAGGGTAGCGTACAATCCAAAATTCAATAAATGGTATATGAATCACTATGTTGTCACAACGTGTATGCCCAAGTATCTACTAAGGCCATCAATGCCAGATTCAGCTTCCTGAAGCAGTACACATGCAGATGGAGAAAGATCCGAAGTCCGAGAAAAAAATAACGTCATCCATGTGATACGTAATGCTTACAAAGTTCAGTTATATTGTTGTGCTTTGAAGATGTGGTTGAACATGCAAGAACAAGGAGTGTGAAAAACAATGTAAGATAAGGATGTCTAAGAACATTTAGATTGTATAGCACCTTTCGGTATGTATCAAGCAGTTATTTAAGAAATGATGCTTACGGTAGCTAAGAAGTATTACGAAAGCATGGGATACGTATAGAGTGATGCACCTGGGTTATGAATGGGTGAAAGAAATAAAAGTCCAAACCTTATGAAGCAAATTCAAGTGATTCATATGACGGTGAAGAAACGATTGATGAGTTCACCATGAGGCTAAACACGATCGCGATTGATATTCACTTCCTTGGATATATGGAAAGTTTATGAGTTTATGATTGGGATTACGTCGAGTAGTCCCTATGATGTTTATGTGAATTGTAGCCACTACTAAGTAATTTGGTGTGGCAGGAACGTTTCAGTTGAAGAGATTTTAGTTTATCTAAATATTAATAAAAAGAGGCTTCATACTTTCAAAGAACGAGATAGTGAGTAGGGTTTGCTTCTCTCAAAAGTCTAGGAGATGACTAGTTCCAAACAATACTACAAGAGAGATTCTTTAAATTGCTAATAGGGAAGAGGTGTATGGCACATTAATTTGGAAAGAAGGTTGTCAAAGTTTAAGCAGAGTTAGAAATGTCTCTAATTAATGCACACAAAAAGGAGAATAGTAGGTTAAATGATATCCATGTGAAGATATTGTTATTTGGCTTCAGCGTGACTGGTTAGAAAGTGTTGATCCCAAATAGCTTAATTTAAGGAATACATAAATTGATTATAACAATATGTACGATAATTTGGAGAATGAGAAATCAACTTCAATAAGCACAACTATACAATTTTGAATCTATATCATCCTAAAAGATTTTACAAATGATTGAAAATAAGTTATTTACTAATACGAAACAATAGCTCAAAGAGTTTCGTATGAACCCTAAAAGTTCAAGTTGGAGGATTTAATCCAAAAAAATGGTTAAGCTTACATCTTCATGGTTCTTAGTGTTGTTGTTTGTAAAGATACTAGAGTAGGCACAAACAAGTATTTAATGCTTCTTTATTCCCACTTGTTCTTCGACAGCTTGGGTAAACTTGCATGTTGTAGAATACGGATCATTAGGATTTGAAGCGATTTAATGAGTATTAGAAAATTTTTGATGTTGGTTATCAAAAATCTGTTGCATTTCAGAATTCTAAAAAACCAAATTCTTGTAAACTCTGTGCATGTACAATCGATCTTCAATGTTTCTTCAAATCTGTTTATATTCAACACATCGGATTTTCTTTTAATTGCTCCTAACATAAAAAAAGAGGATACACACATTCTGTAAGATGGTGAAAGTGATGAAAAACCAACATTGATGATGTCTATCTCAAGTGAAGCTTCATCTCCATATGTAACATATGGTAAAAGAAAAAGAAGAAGCTAATAGCAAACTTTATACTTAAAGGAAAATATCAGATTGAATATTGAATATGATATTTAGTTCACCAACAAAGGGGCAACTGTAACATCTCCAAAATTTGATCCAAATATGACAAGTTAATAGAAGATAAAGGATTAAAAATGAAAAATTTTGATTTACTAACCCATCACGATACGCGATGGGCATAGCCAAGAAGACATCGCGATACACGATGGGAACATCACAGAAACCCCAAAAGGGCGGTGTCGCGATACGCTACAGTCCAAGACATTAAGCCATCGCGATACGCGATGATAAGGATAATGGGAAGATGACACGTGTCCACCACGTGGCAGAGGTGTCTAAGAAGATGACACGTGTCCACCACATGACCAAAAGAAAGGTTCCATCGCGTATCGCGATGGGACCAATTTTCAGCTATAAATAGGAAGGTTCATGACTCATTTTTCACCCCACCCCACTCTCTCTCTAGAAAATACTTTCTCTCTCCATCTCGGTTCCCGTGCCACCGACCCGACAATCCCGACGACCGGCGCACCTCGTGTTACGTGCCGACCTCGTGACGCGTGATGACCTCGTAAATCGTGCCGACCCGACGTCCCGCCTCGAAGTGTGTACCAACGAGTTTTGAAGACCGGCGTTCCTCGATTTACGTGCCGAGGAGTTATTGATCAAGATTCTCAATATACGTATAAGCGTCGAAGTGCTGCCCGAGAGTTTAGAAAATAATAAGCCAAGAAAGTTAGGCATAATGCCCAATAAAATATTAATAAAATAATAAAGGTTTAAACCCTAGTCAGGGGTATAGTCTAGACGTTGATCAAAATTAAAAATGTACAATTAAATACGATTTCTTTATGATTAAGAAATACAAAATAATATAAACAAAGGTTATAACAAAAAATATAGTTTCTTCATAATTAAGAAACCTAAGTTTTTTACTTACAAATTAGTATAGTTGAAATATTAAGAAAAGTAAAAGATTAACATACAAAGGTTATAGATAAATGACGTTTCTTCTTAAAAAAACATATCATAAACATTTTTCTTAAAGAAGAAACATAGTACATGATTAGCAGATAAAGAAAAGGAATTCATATCCAAAATATTTTATACAAACGAATGATCAATCAAGGTTTAAGCTATCAAAGCCAAACTAAAGGTCTGTAGCCGGATTAAGAGACTATCCGGATATTTATATAAACCTATTTTATTATAGGTCGGTAAATCAATCATTCATTCATTCATTCACAAAGGTTTTAAAACGAGATCACCACATCATTCAGAACAGACAGTCACAGGTGAATACATTAAACATTTTTTAGTCAAGATAAACAGGTTGTTTATCTTAAACAAAGGCAGTCAAATAAAGATTTATGGGATTACGTGATCCCTATTAAAATACAAGATAGAAAATAAAAGAAAGTCATACCGAGTACACATGTGTCTGGATCCAAATATAGTCAATCTAGTCAGTCTACTAGTCAAGCATACGTGGTCGCAGACTAGAGATCATAATAAAAGTTCTCCAATGGGCATCAGTTCCCAATGGGGTCAGTTCCCGGAGTACCGTAATTGTGTGTGTATGGCAAGTGGTACAAATCCCAGTAATAATAGACGTTTCTGCTAAAATTGTTTCACGAAAACTATCTTGTCAGTCAAATAAAGATTTATAAAATGTTTTTAGAGTCAATGATTCACCAACATATCGCTGACGTATTTTCCCCCATGTTACACGAAATAAAAGTTAGTACAGGTAGAAAGGATTTAGAGCCATTCAAGGAGATAGACGCTCGCAAGGTAGAGATGACTCAGTTTTAAAATTATTAAAATATTGCAAACAATATTTAAACAAGTTTTATAAATCAAACGAGGTTTACAAATCAAACTCTCGAATATTTATTATTCGAAAAGCTTTCTAATAAATCAAATATTATTATTGTTATAAATAAATATTTTACAAATAAACTAATGTTTCAAAATATAAATTATTAATTTGTATAATCTAAAGACTTCCTTTAAAACTCTGATGTATTTACAAAACAGGTACCAACTGTTGGTCACACGCCTAGGCCCTAAGATGGAGGTGTGTCAGGTTGATATCAGAGCCATCGATCTTAGCGAATTAGGTATTTAATCATACCTAGGCTTCGATCAGAAATAATTTTATAATAATAATTAGCATCCTAAGTGAGGATATTTAATAAATAATTGAATGATTAAAAATCGTTACGGATAATATATAACAAGTACGGAAAAGATAGGAAAACGCGCTCCTAAAATAACCCCGTACAAATGTCCGATCGTCAATCTAGCAAAGAATCAGTTCAGCTTCGATCAGGTAAAGGAAAAGGCTATATGGGAACATCTTTTCTCCCAATCCCTATATCCAGTGATGAAAGTTCATACCAAACATCAATGGAGGAAAATTCAGATTCGTTTGATTCTAACATTCCGCTAGCCCAGATTATTCCAAATCAAAACACGTATGGAGACGTATCAAGTAGATCCAAGAAACCAATGGTGTCAAAAGGAAAGGAAGTAATGACTTATTCAAAAGAAAATCCTCAGGGACAAGAATATTATTTAACAATGCAAGATCTATACTATACCCACACTGAAGGTGAACGTCAACACATGGAAATGTATAACAATGAAGATGATTCGACTCATTATGAAATCAGTGTCATTAAAATAGCTGAAACAATGCTGAAGGAAGAAATGGATGCTGAGAAAAGGCGAAAAGAAAAGGAGAAAGAAGAAAGCACTAAGAAGTACAACAAGATCAAGAAGCTGATTATTCGATGGAAGAAATAAAGATCTTAGTAGTTGTAAACAAATGCAATTGTAATAAAGATCGTGCAATCTTGTAACAACATAAATAAGAGATGTATTTAAATTTCCTTGAAATTTGTAATGTATCTTTTAAAGAATCATGTCAAGAAAATATTGCACAAACTCTCAAGATAATTCTTCCAAGTACATCTGGAAGTAAGAGAATAATAGCTAAAAAATAAAGAAAAGTTCCAGTTGGACAAAGTTTAAAAAGATGACTAGTCTCAAGTCAACACTTCATGAAATAACTAGCAAGGATTAAATGAAAACAAACTTAGAAAAAGAATTATAGAAATTCTCGTGGTCTATTTGTACACAAGGTATGTACTAACTATTTCAAGAATACACAACAAGAAAGTATTGATGCCTCTCAAGAACCCCGTCGACTATCTTCATTAAAATACTTGAAAAATAATATGGTGAATAATGTGTGGTATAGTTTGTAAAATGTGGTATATATAAAAGTTTTAAAAAATTTAAATTATTTTTTTATTGACCATTGAAGATGGCCCACCACCCACAAAAAGGAGATATGCATAGAGTTAATGGACTACCTAGCGCCCATGGCTTTGCCCCCCACCCTCTTAAAACATATGGCCTGGTTTCTTGAAATCTCTAAGTTATATGAATTGTATGTTTTATATGTTGAATTATTTCTTGTAAGCCTTAAAATTTAAGATGTCCGCCCACTTCATGGTTTGATTTTGATCAAACCAAGTATAAGCTTTTGGTTGATTTATATCTATAATTATCGTTTTATATGATTCAAACATTAAAATTCTCAAACAAACAATTAGATTGTGTCATTACGAGACGAACAATCTCAAGAAAGGTTAGAAAGAAATTCCCTCGAAATGCGACGAACTTAATTTAACATTTCATTAACAAATCAATCTTTTGCACTTACATCAAATGTCATGTGTGTTGTAAACATTCAATCAGTAGTATATAAATAAAGAATTTCGTTCATACTAAAATCTATTGTCTACCGAATGCCGAACCAAAACAATCAAGGGTATAATGATGAAGCTTCAACTCATAGAAGCAACAAAGATATAACAAAACCTGCACGTGAGATTCCTGAGCAGTATCTAGTCAAAATCCAAGACATGATTTATAATGCAATGACTCCCTTTATCGATGCAATGAAAGAAGGGTCACACAAACATAAAATAGAGCATTCAAATAAATCTTCTAGAAGTCATCCATACTGAAAACCTTCTCATCATGAAGAAAGTGTTCATAGCTCGAACGCTGAGAGAAAATTCAATCGTAAATTCAAGAAACAACTAGTAATTCAAGGTAGTAGTTTTATGAACTTCAAGGAATTTGGACCAAAAGAATTCTATGGCGATAAAGGTGCCATATCAGCTGTACGATGGCTTGAAGAAATCAAGTCCATTGTTATCACCAGTTGATGTACTGAAATCCAAAATATTCAGTATTCCTCTCAATACTTTAAAGGCGAAGCTTTGGAATGGTGGAATACCCTGATCATGTCAAAGGGTAGAGAAACTATGTACCAATTGAAGTGGGAAGAATTCAAAGAACTAGTGTTACGGAAGTTCTCTCCCATGCATGAAACGGATCTTATTCAAACTAAGTTTTTGAACCTCAAGGTGGAAGGCACTAATCTCAAAGAATACAATACCAAGTTTCATGAGTATTGTAGATTGGTACCACACTTGGTAATACCTGAATCCAACAAAGTAACCCGCTACATTTGGGGTTTACCTCGGGAAATTAGAGATATGGTAAGATCTCATTTGCCTCAAACCGCTGATTTAGCCATGGAATTAGCCGGTTATCTTATGAATGGTAATCAAGAAGATGATAAGAATGGCAAAGGTAAGAGAGAAGAAATTGACGAAAATAAAACAAAGAAAGGCAAAGAAAAGGAGGAAGGGTCTTTTAAATTTACAAGACCAATCTGCCATACCTGTGGCAAAAGACATCACGCGAAATGTTTAAGACTAACCAACTATCCCAAAAATATTCCATTGATCACATGCAACTTTTGCAAGAAACTCGGTCATTTGGAAGACGATTGTAGAAGGAAAACAATTGTATGTTTTAGCTGTGGAGAAAAAGGACACTTCAGCTCAGAATGCCCGAATAAGACAAACAACGTTAGTGGAAGTGGTGCTAAGAAAGGAAAGGCTAGTATGTTAAACATACGAGAAGCATCCGACAATCAATAATAGAAGTAGACAAGAGTATGCCAACGAAAATCAAGATCTAAAGGAATTAGAAATAACTAATAGTTTAGTTAGCTCTTGTAAAGTGTTTGTAATCTCGTTTTAAACGAGAAATTTTGTAATCATATAAGGGTATTTAAATCCCTAAAGTACATAAAGAAAGATATTAGCATATAGATCGTGTCTTTACACAAGAATGCTTATATGCAAAGGAAAAGATATAGTAAAATTTTCAAAATACAAGAAAGTATGTTATCTAATAATCATCATCTGTAGAAAGATGAACTAACGATGAAACGAATAAATTAAACTAAGACATTAGAGCATGTCTACTCAAGGAAACTCAGTTATCCGAACATTGAAAGTTCAAGAGTATAATTGATAGAAATAAATGGAAGGAATCCGTCAAGATCAAGAAGTAAAGTAATATCATTACTCAAGTATGAATATCTTGAAAGGTATCAAGATGAGTAAGTTAAAAGGATTCGATAGACTGAATCCAAGAAGCAATCTTGTTAACGTCAGTAAATGTTTAGAAAACAAAAGGTAAGGTAAATAGTTAAACACATCTGGCCACTGTGCTTAACAATTTACAATTACTTATGATATTGTGAACTATTGACTGAATACGTCACCCAAAGATTTAAGTTAACAAAAAAACAAGAATTTACAATCATTCAAACAGTTCGAGTTAAGCTCAAAGAATCTATTAACAAATTGATAAGCCAGGAAGCACTCACAACGAATCTCGAGGACGAGATTCATTCCAAGGTAGGGAGGATGTAACACCCTCAAAATTTTGATCCAAATATGACAAGTTAATAGAAGAAAAGGGATTAAAAAATGAAAAATTTTGATTTACTAACCCATCGCGATACGCGATGGGCATAGCCAAGAAGACATCACGATGCGCGATGGGAACGTCACAGAAACCCAAAAAGGGCGATGTTGCGATACCCTACGGTCCAAGACATCAAGCCATCGCGATACGCGATGACAAGGATAATGGGAAGATGACACGTGCCCACCACGTGGCAACACATGGCAGATGTGTCTAAGAATATGACACGTATCCACCACGTGGCGCTCTCTGAGTAACATGTGTCATCGCGATACACGATGACCAAAAGAAAGGTTCCATCGCGTATCGCGATGCGACCAATTTCCAGCTATAAATAGGAGGGTTCATGACTCATTTTTCACCCCACCCCACTCTATTTCTAGATAATACTTTCTCTCTCTACCTCGGTTTCCGTGCCACCGACCCGCCAATCATCACCTCATAATTCGTACCATATACCGACGACACCTCGATGTTCGTGCCGACAATCCCGACGACCGGCGCACCTCGTTTTGTGATGACCTCGTAAATCGTGCCGACCCGAGAAGACCCGAGTCCCGCCTCGAAGTGCGTACCAACGAGTTTTGAAGACCGGCGTGCCTCGATTTACGTGCCGAGGAGTTGATGAT
Organism: Bidens hawaiensis; assembly: GCF_021521415.1. Lineage (NCBI taxonomy): Eukaryota > Viridiplantae > Streptophyta > Magnoliopsida > Asterales > Asteraceae > Bidens > Bidens hawaiensis. The sequence continues at coordinate 107,881 of NW_027505732.1, forward strand.
CAAAATTCTCAATATACGTATAAGCGTCGAAGTGTTGCCCGAGAATTTAGAAAATAATAAGCCAAGCAAGGTAGGCATAATGCCCTAATAAAATATTAATAAAATAATAAAGGCTTAGACCCTAGTTAGGGGTATAGCTAGACGTTGATCAAAATTAAAAAGGTACAATTAAATAAGATTTCTTTATGATTAAGAAACACAAAACAATATAAACAAAGGTTATAACAAAAAAATATAGTTTCTTCATAATTAAGATTCCTAAGTTTTTACTTACAAATTAGTATAGTTGAAATATTAAGAAAATTAAAAGCTTAACATACAAAGGAATTCATATCCAAAATATATCATAAACATTTCTTCTTAAAGAAGAAACATAGCACATGATTAGCAAAAAAGAAAAGGAATTCATATCCAAAATATTTTATAAAAACGAATGATCAATCAAGGTTTAAGCTATCAAAACCAGATTAAAGGTCTGTAGCCGGATTAAGAGACTATCCGGATATTTATATAAACCTATTTTATTATAGGTCAATCAATCAATCATTCATTCATTCACAAAGGTTTTAAAACGAGATCACCACATCATTCATAACAGATAGTCACAGGTGAATACGTTAAACCTTTTTCAGTTAAGATAAACAGGTTGTTTATCTTAAACAAAGGCAGTCAAATAAAGATTTATGGGATTACGTGATCCCTATTAAAATACAAGATAGAAAATAAAAGAAAGTCATACCGAGTACACATGTGTCTGGATCCAAATATAGTCAATCTAGTCTATCAGTCAAGGCTACGTGGCCGCAGATTAGAGATCATAATAAAAGTTCTCCAATGGGCATCAGTTCCCAATGGGTGTTAGTTCCCAGAGGACCGTAATTGTGTGTGTATGGCAAGTGGTACAAATCCCAGAAATAATAGACGTTTCTGCTGAGATTGTTTCACAAAAACTATCTTGTTAGTCAAAGAAAGATTTATAAAATGTTTTTGGAGTCAACGATTCACCAGCATATCGCTGACGTATTTCCCCCTTCCCATGTTACAGAAAATAAAAGTTAGTACATGTAGCAAGGAATTAGAGCTATTCAAGGAGATAAACGCTCGCAAGATAGATATGGCTCAGTTTTAAAATTATTAAAATATTGCAAACAATATTTAAACAAGTTTTATAAATCAAACGAGGTTTACAAATCAAACTCTCGAATATTTATTATTCGAAAAGCTTTCTAATAAATCAAATATTATTATTGTTATAAATTAAGATTTTACAAATAAACTAATGTTTCAAAATATAAATTAATATTTTATTATAATCTAAAGACTTCCGCTAAAACTCTGATGTATTTACAAAGCAGGTACCAACTGTTAGGCACAAGCTTAGGCCCTTAAGATGGGGGTGTGTCAGCAACTATAGCTAGGGGTGTTCAAAAACATCCGGATCCAAATCCGTATCTAAAAATTCGAATCCGAAATATCTAAAAATTTGGATATTCGTAAATTCAGATAGTAATTTTAAAAATTTCGGATATTTCAGATATCTGATATCCAAAAATATAAATTTTGTTTTTTATAAGTTTATTATATTTAGAAACAAGTAACCATTTAAAACTCCTAAACTAAATCCTTTTCATCTAAAATCCACGCCGCTCAATAACTCATAAGAGAGCTAGCTGACCATCCAACGATTCAACCTACGAATATCATCATTTCCCGTCACCGGTGGTTTCCAATCTTCGCATCTTACCGTGCCGGTGGTAATCAAACTTCTCGTCATTTGTGCTCGATTTCTGACTAGTGGGTTGTGGAGATGGAACAAAGATGACGGAGTGGTAGTAATGGTGGATGGTAGTGGTTCATGGTCGGCGATGGCTTGCTATTGGATACGGATTCGGATAGTGAAATTGACTATCCGAAACTTTCGGATATCCGATATTTGACTTTGAACATCCCTAATTGCAGCTCCATATCCATGTGTGATACGTTAACAAGGGGAACAAGTTGCCAATATTCTCCATGAAGAAAAAGGTCGACTTTGAATACCGTAACTGCAGCTCCTTATCCATATGTGATACGTACAAGGGGAGCAAGTTTCTAATCTTCTCCATGAAGAAAATTCAGTATGGGTCTAATATTTGATAATTTAGATAAAGTTAAAATGAGGTATCGCATAAAATGAGGTATCACTTGAAAGAAAGAAATTAGTTATAGCCTCTCAGTGAGGTAGAAAGTTGGAATGAGTTGAATATTTGTTGTTTTGGTAATGAGGCAATCAATCATATCACAATCCCAAAGAAATTCATTGATGTAAATGAAAACATTAATGTAAATGAGAACATTGGTGCGACTGAAACGTGTATATAGAATAGGAATAGTTCACAAGCTATGTTTTAAAAAGTGGATTTGTCAAGCTACACTTCACAAATTGGCAAGTGTATCGGCCGCGTAGTAGTACAATATAGTAAGTCTGAATATCGAACTTATGAATACGTATTTTCAAGTTTTAATAATAAACCTAAACAAGCTTTTAGCTCAATATATATTTTGTTGATTTCTTATAAAAAGTAATTAATAATAAAAATACTTTTAAATAAATCACAACTTAAATGGCGAACTTAGATAAATATGGAAAATAGAACCATCTAGGCTGAGTATTCCTAATGACAACTAATGATATTTCCGGTTGTAATGAATCATAAACCGGTTTCTGAAAACTAAGGTTCACTAAACCACTTGATTAGTCTCTCTAGTGAACACCTAATTATTGATTAGTCTCTCTAGTGAACACCTAATTACTAAGGGGGGAGGGGTGGTGGAAATCTCATCACACACCTCACCCAATCAAATTATGCCACGTCACCAACCCCAAATCCATCACATTTTGATGGAATTTGGTAGGAGCGGTGTGGTGTGATAGGTTTTGATATATATACATACATATATATATATACATATAGGTTTTTGTGTGAGTGAGATGAGTGTATTTGAGGTGTATATATATGTATATATAGAGAGAGAGTTCCATCACTCAAACCCATTACTTGCGTGATGGCCATCACGCAACCATACCCATCACGCTTGAAGAGAGGACCGGCGGCGGTGTTCAATTACCCATCACGCGTGATGGGTGGCTTATCATGCACCGCCCCGTCCCCCCTAATCAATCAACTATGATCACATGGTGAATATTCTATGGTCCCCAACAAATATATCACTTGGTTAGTCTCTATATCTTTGATTTTCCTAGGGTCACTTTCCCAATACATTGAGAATCTGAGGTTAATAAAATTACTACGGTTTAATACCTTGATTCACAAGTTAACCTAAATCACATAGCAATCCTATGCGGTCTCATAGTAATCACTATACCGACTGGGCAACAAGACAAAATAACTCCTACTATCATGATTCGATATATACTACTAAGAGGTATACTACAAAGGTTGGAATTACTCAATGGGTCAAATTTTATGTTGATGTCTACCATATATAACTAAACAGAAAGTATCAACCCGTTATAATAATATCAAAACCTGTCGACATAACACAAAGAATGCAATTAAAACCACATAGGATTCAAACCGAACTCGACAGTTTAAACACAAAAATCAACCTATCATAATAGTATCAAAACCATAAAAATTCAATATAGTTCATTAAAAAACTCAAAAGAACATTAATTAATCATTATTAACCCACCCTAGGCAAATCTAAGGAGGTTTAGCCTCTCATATCAAGCAGGAACTCAAAAGCAGTAACAAAAGAGGCAAAGACTATCATAATATCATATTCAAAGATGTAGCTTCTAACAACTTCTCTTAGTCCTAGTTATCGACTATTGTCTTCCCAAGTCATCCAAACTCGAAAAATCGTCTCAACTTGCGACTTATATAGCGTTGCCCCGACAAACTGCCGACGGACCGCTAGCAGATCACTCAAATTCCATCGAGGTGGCGCAACTGATAATGGCGTCATCTGGGGATGGCAACGAGCCGGGTATCGGTAATCCAATACCCACATCCGCTTGTACAACCGTGTCCCGTATCGGCCCATTACCCATCGGATATTGATCGAGAAATTACCCGTCAGGTATCGGGCATACCCGTGGGTATCGGGTATACCCATTGAGACTTTCAAGTACATTTTTTATCATTATAATTGTTTTATACCTTTTATTTATACAAAAACTATTACAAATTTGAATATAATACACTTCATATATATCATTATATAAATAATATCATTATAGTTTTTATATAATATTATATATATATATATACTTCACAACCTACGAAATATAAAGAACTTTTCGCATATATTATTCAGGTATACGGTTCGGGTAAACGGGTATATGTTTTCGGGCAATCGGGTCGTGTATCATTTAATCCCATACCCACGAAAATTTTTAAATCCTAATCCCATACCCATCGGGGTTCGGGTATACCTGTCCCATTTGTTTCGGGTTTCGGGTATACCCGCCGGGCTCGGGTTTTTTAGCGATCCCTAACCTTACGAGGTAAAGTTAACTCATGTTGGTGGTAGGGCGAAACACCGTCGCGAGATGCACGACTATCTACAGGAGACTTGACATTATAATCTTCTAGATGTCTTCATTTCTTCAATCATCTAAGTCCAAAAATAAGTGTATAAATATCAACAAGCTGAGTCACATGAATGTTGACCTAAAAACGATACTTTATATGATCTAGTACATATTTTACTAGATCTTTCACTGGGAAAGGTAAACCAGAATTCGATGGGGAAATTTGAAGGATGACAATCTTTAACTGTTTAAGGACAAGCTCAAGTTGTAGACACTGGTTCGACTAGATTGGGACTCGATGTAGATGTGGGAAACTTTGGCGAAAAAGATCACTCAAGTAGCAAAGGAGACTCTCGGGGTCACAACAGTAAAAATAGGTGGGCACAAGGAGTCTTGTTGGTAGAATGAGGATGTACAAGACAAGATAAGGGACAAACATGGAAGTTTTAGGGAACTTATGAGTGCACGAATAAGGAGGAACGAGTGGGATTCAGGGAGACTTACAAAACGGCCAAGAGAGAGGCGAAGAAAGCAGTATCGGAAGTAAAGAACATGACCTATATACAGATGTATTAACGGTTAGAAACAAAAGAGGGGGCATGCTATGTTTAAGATTGTCAAAGCCAGGGAACGTAGAAGGTAAGATCTAGGGGCTGTGAAGTTTATAAAGGGTATGGATGGGTATGTACCGGTTAAGGAGCATGAAAACAAGCTAAGATGGAAAACATACTTCCACAACCTTTTTAACAATGGGAGGGTTTAACAAGAAGAAGACGACAACAAAACCTTTCAACGACAACACCCGAATAATCGCTATTATCGACGGATCACACGGGAAGAAATGCATACTACACTTAGGAGGATAGGAAGAGGTACGGCAGTTGGATTAGAAAACATACCCATCAAGGTGTGGAAGTGTCTAGGAGAAGAAGGAGTTATGTGGTTAAATTCTTTGTTTAATATTATCCTCAAATCCGGTAAGATGCCAGATCAGTGGAGGAGCAGCGTCGTAGTCCCTAACTACCGAGGAATCAAGTTACTAAGCCATACTCTGAAGCTATGGGAAAGAGTCATTAAGGTTAGACTTAGACGGGAAACTTAGGTTACGATGAACCAATTTGGCTTCATGCCAGGGAGTTCCACCACAGAAGCAATACATCATAAGAAGATTGATTGAAAAGTATAGGGTAAAGAAGCCTGACCTACATATGGTGTTCATTGACCTAGAAAAGACATACGACAACGTGCCACGCCAAGTGCTTTGGGATTGCCTAGAGGCTAGAGGGGTCTCGAGGAAATAGATAGAGATAATTATGGATATGCATGCCAAGAGTGCTACAAGTGTCCGTGCGCCTGTAGGGAATATTGAATTCTTCCCCGTGGAGGTAGGCCTTCCCCGTGAATTCTTCCCAAAGTTGATTCTCACGTTTAGCACGTTGTTTCATTTGCATATATAATTACTCTACTCTACTCTACTTGAATATGTAAATGACATAAATTAATTAGGGGTTAATGATGAAAGTGTTACAAATAAATGAAATGCTATAACCCGCTAAAGAGCTATCATGGTTTGGTAAGACCCATGACCAGCGAAAATAGTTGTGTGATGACTAAGAAGTTACTTCATAAATAAATGAAATATTATAATCAGTTTAAGGGTTATCATGATTTGGTAAGACTCATGACCCACGAACTTACTTGTAAGGAAAGAACTAAAAAGACCAATTTATAGCCATACGTGCATAATTATTAATTGGACATAAACCAGATAAATTTTAAGTTAATCGAATAATATGAATATTTTTTATTTTTGCTAGTATTCGTATTCGATTAAAAACTGAATTATTCGATTCAAATTCGTATTATATGTCATATTCGAAATTCAATTCGATTAATATTTGAAACTCGAATTCGAGTAAATTGGATTTGTTTCAAGTTCACATATGTTAAAAGCTTAAAAATTCATAATCATAATTGTAAAACACAAAAATATAAATTTAAAATATCAATACCACGTGAAAAAAAGTTCAAAATTAATCAAAAAGTCTAAAATTCAAAACATTTTAAACTAGAAATTGATAACATCCATATAAATCAAATTAAGAGATAATAGTATGGGTTAAGAAATTAGGGAAACAGTTATAACTTAAATTATAAATAAAAAACAAAAAAGAAATTAAATAAAAAAACTAAAATGCCTCTCTCGTCATTCCCGTTAAAAAAAGACTAAAAAACACAATTTCTAAGACACAATGACTAAAAAAGACACAATGGTGACAATAAATAAAAAAAAACACAATGATAAAAAAAATGATATAATAGATCGCAAAAATAACACAATTTGAGTTAGGGGTTTTCACGGTTCGGTTAGAAACCGTGAAACCGTCCAAACCGGTCATTGGTTTGGTTTCACGGTTAGTTTTTTTTGTTAACTTTCGGTCGGTCGGTTTCAAAAGTTTCAAACCATAGCGAACGGTTTGGTTTACGGTTTATATCGTAAACCGGCCGTAAAAAACCGGACCGGACTGTAAAGTATATTATATATATTTATGTTATACACTTAGCTTTAGATAAATACGGTAAATGAACTAGGCTGATCATATTTGGTTAAATAAATGCAAATGAGTTTAATTGAAGTGCTAAGAAGGCTGCGCATTTAAGCCGATGAGTAAGTGTTATGAATCCATGAGTCACTTGAAGTCCTTGTTTGAATCCTTTTGATACAACAAATGTCTTTTTAGCATAATTACTTATAACTTATAATGCTTTTCATGTTTTGAAAGAACACGTCGAAATCAGATGATGCCTTTTTGGTTATAATTACTTTTAGTTTTGAGAGAACAAATCAACCCTTTAATCACAAGCAAATTAGAGAATAGAGATTAGAAAAACCGTGAAACCAAACCGGAATCAAATCGTTACTAACGGTTTGGTTTGGTTCGGTTTTGAATCTCAACGGTTCGGTTTCGGTTTTTGATAACCAAAAACCGTTAATAACGGTTTGGCTACGGTTTGACCTAAAAACCGTCAAAACCGGACCATGAACACCCCTAATTTGAGTAATATACACAATATTAAAAAAAGACATAGTTAATCATGAAAATAAACGAAAAACCACAATGATATAAAAAGACACAATGATCTTTTTTCTCAACGTTGTTTTTTTAGAACAAAGAAGTCGGTGAAAACATTTTTGTATTTTTACTTTTTTTCATTTTTTTTATTAAATTTTGAGTTATGATTTTTTTTTATTAATTGTTTGTTATTTTTTAAGGGTTTTTTTTGTGTCAACAAATCCGTCTCATATTTTCCATTTTTTTCGCCCTTTGTAGAATGACCCGACCTGAGAAATTAATAGTTTGGGATATTGGGTTTAATTATTTTGTAATTTATTATTTATGGATTTGACATAAAATTATACATATATAATTTAAATTTAAATTTCGAATCGAATTAAAATCCATATATTCATATTCGATTACTATACTCGAATACAAATCGAATTCGAATTTTTTAAAACCTAATTTGAATCGGATTCTAGACATACCTAGATTAAAATAAGATGAATAAAATATGTGGCAATGATATGGTTTTTTAGTTCTTGAGTTATCAAAGGATCTAACCCATGTGTATTTGTGTACAAATTTTAATTTTAAATGGCTAATATACGTAGAAACGATATGTAAAGCAATAAGACGTTCATTAATATGTAAAGCAATAAGACGTTGTTAGCCTCGTTAGGGGATGCCGGGACTCTGGTATCCCGTAACCAAGATTTGGCGTGAACCTTATGTGCCTTAAAGGTAATAAATGCTTAAATAGGGGTTGCGCTGTATTAGGGCATTCACATCTTATCCATTAAAAATTGCTAGTGGAATTTTAATAATGTAAGGAGTGGTTTAGAGTGTTGTGAGAGGAGGAGATAGAAAATATAGTGATTTTTTTGTATATTTGAAAATTTTCTGTTCGCACTATATAATTTTAAATATTTTTTGAAAGCGTTTATATAATTGAAAAGGAGAGAGAAAAAGTAATAGTATTAAAAAACATTATTTAATTATAAATGAGAGAATAGAATGTAATGATTTTTAATGTAGTTTTATATTTAAAGATGGAGGAAAGGATGTAAATACTCTTATAATGCATGAGTTGTATTATTGTGGTAGAACAATAGGGGTTGTGGTCAATAAATGCCCCCATTGTTCACTCTGTTTATGTACATGCATGAATAATAATTGGTATGTCAAGTGGCATGTTATCACGACTTGCTAGACGCTGTGACCGAACCCCTTATATCATGCATAGCTGATCAGTTGGTTAGGCGCTTTGACGTATCATATTATGAGACATAAGAACGAGGTTCACCTCTCCATGTTGGGTAAGTGATTTAACGGGTGCGGTTCATAGTGAATAACTAAATACCCATCATAATTATACTTTTTAACTACACACATGCAACTACTTTTGTTAATGTTTCTCTAGATGAAGCGTCCTCTTTATGTATTTGAGCATCCACACAATAATATTCACACACCATCACATTAGCTTACATTAGCTTCAAATCAGACTAAAAATTCTGCTTAAAAACAAAACTTCTTCTACAACAACAAATTCCACAAACTCATTAAAAATAAAATATATGCATTTATGTGTGTGAGAGAGAGAAAAAAAGAACTCACCCCTAGTAAAGTTTCCAAATCCAAACCAGGACCGGCTCCGAGAAAGAAAGAAAAAAAGTTTTGAACCAAAGGCAAAAAAAATTTGGGCCTTAAGTAAAATGAGTTTTTTGCTGGGTTTAAACAATTAAATTTTTATATAGGTTTACTTGTTTATAATTTGGGTTGTATGAAATTTTTTTGTATAAAAATAGGGTTAAAAATGTTTCAGTGATACTAGAATCCAAAAACTTTTAGATGAGAGTAATATCATTTGTCACTAAACCAAATCAGTGGTTATGTAATTGAGTTTAAGCATTAAATATACATATTGCATTTAATAAAAATGCATATATTTTTTTATTAAAAATAAATTCGGGCATAGCGGGGTGCCGGACATGTGGCTGTCGACCACTCCGCCACCCCAAAGCCGGCCCTTATCCAAACCCTCACCAGTGAACCACCCCATGAAGTTTGCACTTCCCCGGCCGCTATGCCTCATGCCACAAACTTATTAATTGTTATTGTGGTTGCTTTTAGATTTTCAAATTTAGAAAATAGCGTATACCCAAAAGTTAAAAAGTAAAAATGCCACAAACCATCAAACGAACAACACTTCCACATGATACGAAATTTAATAGTCGGAGTTAGCCAAGTTATACCATTTTTTGTTTACATTAATTCCCGATCAATAATTAAAATAGAAGGAGCATGAAATTTCCACGATGTTAACACGAAATGATGAGAAACGTACATATATATATTCTACAATTATTTTCTCTCTCTTCAACCTCTATATTACACTATAAATACTCATATCGATCTTGGTCTTTTCATATACTCCATATATATATATATATTCCTTTTTCCTTTCTGCCGTTCATATAATATCCACTACGACAAAGGATCGGAATCAAGCTTAAGGATGGAAGAAGCTTCACCAGGCCATAGACATCGAGTTGAACAACTACGCCGCTTAACCCTTACCAGCAGGATCATGTATGCCGCTGCATGCGGTAATTAGTACTCTATTTACTCAATGTGTTGTATAATGTAGCTTATTACCGGATAAGTAGAATTAGTAATACTATATGTAAATATATATAAGATAATAAAATCGTAAACCATAAAAAAACTGATTAATTAAACTGGAGCTCTAGTAACCATTAATAGTTAATGCATCACATAATTGATTTTACAAATGCTGAGTGTATTGGTGGATGTAATGAGAATTTGTTAATCTTTCTAAAAAAATGATATTATAATTATTTTGTTTAATTTTCTACGATATAAATTTTAATAAAATTTTAGAAAATAATTGGTATTTGTTTTTAAATTAAGCTAGGCGAGTATATATACATGTATGTAACAAAGAAAATATTAATTATGACTTGTTGCATGTTTGATAAATTTCGCCTAATTAACACCGATTTATTTTCAAAGTTATTAACAAGTACAGTAATATTCTTGTTCAACTTTTGTTTTTTAATTTAATAATGTTTGAAGGATGTACTACAAAAGAATATCAAACTATTTTGTTTATATTTAACGTGTTCTGAAGGGGTGTTCATAATACCAGTCGAGCCCAAAGGATATATGAAAAGCTAGCTAGGTCATATAACGGAGCCAAAAAAATACAGAAAAAGAAAAAAAGGAAGGCCAGGTTTGTAAAATTGGCCGGTCTGCAATACTTAATTGAACTGAGATTGTAAGTTATTTTTTAAAACGTAAGAACTGGTTCCGGATTAAAAAAAATCGTGATCTTGCTGAGAAGGGTTAAGTGGGGGAGTTGCTCAATAAGAGAAGAAATTGTGACAAGGTGAGCTGAACCCGAAACAAAAGGTGAGCTGCTTTGTTTTTCTGTTTTTCATACCACTTTAATATGAGGATTTTGTTACGATAATAAGTTATACATTAGATTGGCCTTTCTTTATTTCATACCACTTTAATATGAGGATTTAATATGAGGATTTTGAGCTAGGTAACTTTAGATTTGTTTTATATTTATTTCGTACCTTCTTTCTACCCATATACACGTAGGTAACACATTTAGTTCAGATATTACGAACTTACGATCGATTGTGGGTAATAGTCAATGTTGTTTCTTTGTAATGGTCGTAACTAAAATAATATATAGTCAGTTCATGTCTTCTAGCTATTTCATGTAAGTCTATAAATAGGTTGCAATAGTGACAAATTTAGAAATGAAAACATTAGAAGCGTCCTGATATATATATATATATATATATATATATATATATATATATATATATATATATATATATATATATATATATAGGTATTGGATCTTTTCAGAAGTAAATTTACAGCGAGGAGTGCGAGAAGTAATATCAATAAATCAGATTTTTTCTATTATTAATTTGATTTATTTATCTTTAAGGTTATTTTGGTCAATTTATCCTAATTTTAATAATAGTAACTTACAATAATAATTAATATATTTAATATAACTTTTTATTAATATAATCCATCACTTTTTATGCCTAAACCCTCCTGAAAATGAACACATGTTTAATCACTTTTCCTAACATGACATATTTCAAACAATTTGATCGACGGGTTTCGAGATCGCACGTAGTCAGTCTGTTTGACATATGAACGAACACAGGTACACATCCCATATTACTTGTCGGTACGTACACCGACATGTACGTTCACGATAACGTATGTCGGTAACCTGGTTAAGATGCACATACATACTTATGCTTATGCGCAAACTCAATCTACTCGTACGTAAGTTCGTAGGTGTCCTCATGTGAACCCATATACTAACAAACAAACAAGTGTACTAATGACCTTACATTAGATGGTACAAACATCCGTATATACATGTATTCGGTTTGACACTAATTCTGGTGGCCACTAATGTGGACTAGTAGGTATATAAACATGCATCAATCAAATTATTATAACCACTCACCAAGTACATTGGACATGACATAAACCAGTTGATAACATAATTACTTCTTAATGTTACTTAAATCTCATTACATTACCCAATCACAAAATGAAACCATCATAAGTGGCTGAAACATCATAAAAAACTAGACCATCAAAACACATCTAATTATCTAGCCAAAACAAAGCATAATTTAAGTTGTTCACCAAAAGCAAATAAAAACATAAAACATAAGAACCATTAAACTATGGTAATAGCCTTCCAGTCGGCAACCAATCTTCATTCAGCAGCGCTTCAACGAATTTCGGTTTATGGATGTTTATGCCTGACATCATAATCTTGGCCGTGTACTTTATCCTTAAGTCGAGAAACACCTTTAAGCTTTCTTTTCATATTTAAGCTTTCTTTTCAATTTCTCTTGTTTAGGGATGACTAGTTGTTGATCATCAACCACTACATTAGGTTGCTCGAAGTCGCTATTAATATCCATTAGTTCCATCAACGCCCCGGTCCCAACATGCGATCCTCCTTCATCAGCTGCTAAGTCGCCTATATCGATATAAAATGTAAGTACACACCAATGTTAATCTGGATTTATGTTTAAAACATGAACTCCATTTGAAACATTATTACCTCTCGGTTTCTTCTTAGCCCGTGAAAACTGCCATTTCAGCAACTTTTTTTTGTGTGGGTTTTCTCGACATCCCCTACACTCACATTAATCATTGACATATAACACATTAAAAAAATATTGTTTGAAGAAAAAAACTCGTTTTTTAACTACCCAACCAACCCGATTAAACCAAAAAACAACATACCATTTTTTTTATTCATCTCATCTTCCGCATCTAAATTAACAGGGTTTCCCTAATGATTCACAAATCTTGAAAAACTTATTCTCTTTGCAATCCTTTCGCATTTCCGCTCTACACAAAACAAAACAATACTTTAATAACACAAATCACCTACCAAAACATTTATGTTTCTACACACAACCAACATACATAAAAACCATAACACACAACTTACTTTTAGACATCGTTAACTTCAGCTTCCCCTTATGACCTGCAAGAGACAACCCACGGTTAATTTTTTCCTATATATTTGTCAACTAACCGCTAACATGACCAACATATACAACAATACCAAGTCTAACCGCAAGTAAAACATTATCAGTAACTACACACAACAAAACATATGACATCCACATGACAATTTTCCTTACAAAATGCATCCAAAGCGTAGACATCTCTACGGTACGCATCTACACAGTCTACAAATATGCGAATCCGTGGCTTGACCAACACTAACTAGTAGCTACACACAACAACACCTACTTACAAACAAGGCGACACTGCTTACAGACCAACACCATACACCCGATGTATCACAACACCCACCAATCGGACCTACAAACACTATGTAACCACTATATAATTTCATTACACTACGTGAATATTGACCTTCAGCCACACGAAAAAAGTGCGGCCGTCGGCCTTTAGCCCCACACATATGGTTCAGGTCATATGTGGCCAAAGGTCGCGACACCGTGGGTATGATATGGCCACACACAGTTTTTAGTGGCCTTATGTGGTAATAAGTGTGGCTAAAGGGTACTGGCATTAGTTGCTGGCCATCAAGAAGCCTCTCCAATAAGTGTGGCTAAACGGTAGAAAATGACCACATGACTATTTACTATGAGTGACCATTGCACGTATAGAGCCACATGAATTAATGTTTCAGCCACATGAATTTTATAATAATGTGACAAATAGGGTTGTGTTAAGCGTGCATTGTGACCTATACCGTGTGGATATAGCAAAGCAATGGCCACTTAAATTTAATAATAGTGTGGCTAATTATATTATATAGACACTGGATATTACATTAAAAGTGGCTAAATATGTTTACTTGCCACTCAAACACTCCTTTGTAGATTATAGCGTGGCTATTGTCTTACCGTTTGTCACACATAATGCTTTTCTTAATTTACAGTGTGGCTATTGTCAAACTTTTCGTCACACATAGTGAGGTACTGTGTGGCTAATCATATCATATAGACACTGGAGGTTATTGTCAATGTGGCTAAAAATGTGAACTTGCTAGTCAAAAACTCTTTTGTAGTTTATGGTGTGGCCATTGTCTTACCGTTTGTCACACATAATGCTATTCGTAATTTAAAGTGTGGCTATTGTCAAATTTTTCGTCACACATAGTGAGGTACTGTGTGGCTAATCATATCTTATAGACACTGGAGGTTATTGTCAATGTGGCAAAAAATGTGAACTTTCCAGTCAAACACTCTTTTGTAGTTTGTGGTGTGGCTATTGTCTTACCTTTGTCACACATAATGTTTTTCCTAATTTAAAGTGTGGCTAATGTCAAAATTTTCGTCACACATAGTGATGTATTGTATGGCCAATCATATCATATAGACACTGGAGGTTATTGTTAATGTGGCTAAAAATGTAACTAAACACATTAGCATAAATTCAAATGTTTTTTCATAAGTTTAACAAACCCAACAACATAAATTCAAAACAAGTTTACATGACCAAACCTTCACTAATAAGTTATAGATTCAAAATATTTGAAACTACTACTAATTACTATCGACCTCAAACTTTCTCATAAGCTCATCAGATTGTTTTTGCCTCCTTTCTTCATTTTCCCTACGTTCTTTTTCCATTTGTTCCATTCGTTGCTCGTTCTTCCAACTCGTTTCTTGACTTCCTTTCATTTTTTAGTTCTTTTTCCATTTCGACTCTAACATTTTGAACCTAAAATTGTTAAAAATATTAGCATCATAACTAATAAATGGTTAATGTAAGGCGAAACCTCAAAGCCAAGTAGGGGTGTTCACGGTCCGGTTTTCGCGGTTTTTCGTCAAACTATAAACCAAACGTTGGTAACGGTTTTTAATTTATGTAAACCAAAATCAAACCGTATAACTTTTAAACCGAACCAAACCAAACCGTTGTTCCGGTTTGGTTTCATGGACCTGAACCCGAACCAACCCGTTTATATATTACACCCACAAAATCAGTATGTAATTTTCATTTAAATTTTTAGTTATAAATCGAACCAACCCGTTTATGAGGATACCACATGTATATTAAATTATAGTGTTAGAAGTTTTTATGTTACCACATGTATATGAAATATGAAACGGTCTATTTCATTTGCTCGCCCCTGGTTGATATGTTATACCTAATTATATAACAAAACGAAAAATGATAAAAATAACCTACAAATGCGTGTTCTGACTTTTCCATACAAAAATCAAATCCAACAAGGCTATTAATGTTGAGCTCGCCCACCCAATACTTTTTCTTGCTTTCTTTGCTGAGGTGGGTATCTAAGAATACTTCAATCCACTTAACTTTTTGACCATGTTCTTTTTCCTAATAAGAAGTAATGTAGTAAACGTTAAAGCACAAACAATTATAATTTTTGACCTAATTTTTTAAGATTGAATTTACAAATAAAACTAGCTTACCAAGCGGATACGATGCTCATCAACCCCTATTGAACCGCCCGTATGTTGAGATATAATGCCAACATTACCCTCTTTCGTGCGGTTGTCTCTCCCGCTCGCGGACTTCTTTAGCCGTTTTTCTGTGTTCCAACCCTACAAAGAGAGAAAAATATATGATACATATATAGGGTAAAAAATACAAAAATAAAAATTTGAATCGACGCATAGCACAACGACCTTCACGCGCAATCACATTAGACAACTATACTAAAAAGTCCTAACATGTATTCACACATCGTATTATGGCAAATCAACCAAACATTCATCATACAACTTAACTTATGATCACTTAGTTCATGAGACAGATTATAACATGTTATTTTATTCACTATGAAAAGATGAAGTATAAATTCTACAAAATTTACCACAGTAGAATATTTGAATTAGGTTTCTCAAACAATTTTTATTATATTTTTCTCATGCATACAAAACTCATAATAATTCAAGCATTAAATATATGTACCAACAATTCAGCAGATTGCACAACAAACACTTGTTTAATGGTTCTATCAACTCATTAATCCAAATTGCGCAAGACCAATTGGGTTGTCTTCAAAGCTCATAATACTAATTTTCAGAACTGGAACCAACCCGTTTGGTTTTGTCATTAGGGAGTTATGATGTCGGAAAGACAGACCAGAATATAACTCCCCAAATCAGCTTTGACCAGTGTTTTTGTAAAATTATAAAAACTATTCAAAACTCGTCCAAAAATTACAAACTTTACCTTTCTGGAAACTAGACTGATAGTACTATATCCTAGAATCAACAATCGTTCAATAATAATCGTTTAATATCAAGTTACATACCAATAAATAAACAAAAACGAATATGTCAGCAATGAAAGAAGATGTACTAAGCTTCAATTACAAGTGAAAACATACCTTTTTAGCGATGAAAGAAGATGTAATAAGCTACAATTACAAGAAATAACACTTAAAATTGAAAATCCACAAACTTGGTTCTTAGGGTTCTTCACACTCAACACGAATCCGGCAAAAATCGAGATAGAATTGATGGAAACTGACACCATACGTGAATTTCTCTCGCAAAAATAATAAGATTAGAGCCCGGAATCAAAGGATTTGGTTAAAAATTGAGTGAGTTAGAGAGATGAAGAAGAAGAAGAAGAATAAGAAGTAATTAAGAGAAAGAAAAAAAAGTAGGTTAATATGAAATTAGATTTAAGAATGAGAGGGTAATTCAAAATTTTTTGAAGAAAAAAGGGGTGAATTTAATTTGAAATTTTGAGGGAAGTAAAATTAATAGGAAATAAATAGAATTAAATATTTTTATTTTTTAATTAAAATAAAGAGTTGTTAGTGTGTGTGTGTGTGTGTGTATATATATATAACAACTAATTAAACCTTTAATAATATAACAAATTGTATTTTAAATATAAAAACATATAAAATAAATACAGGTGATGTTTATAGTTGCTCTAAAAGAGTTGTATAAGAGTGTAGTAATCAGTGGTAACGCCCAATAATAAACCATACGCTTATTAGTGGGCCATACTAGTTCTTGATCGGTGTTAGTGTCTCATTATAGCATCTATCATGTCACAGTTGCTCTAAAAGAGTTGTATAGGAGTGTCATTAGTCATGGTTAGGTGTTAACGCCCGAAACACGCCATACTTTCGTCAATAGGCCTTATTTGGCTATCATTAGTCATAGACTCATAGTTAGATGTTAGTGTCCCTTGGTTACGTCATAGTTGCTTTAAGAAGTTTGTATATGACTATCGTTAGTCACACTTAGATGTTAACGCCCAAAACATGTCATACATTCATCAATGGGCCTTGAATGGTACTAGTGGCCATTATAGCATCTATCATGTCCCCGCTGCTACAAGAGGGTTGTATATGAGTGTAGTGAGCCATAGTCATAGTTGGTCGTCATACTTTGCATTAATGGGCCGTCTTGGGCCTTGATTGTTGTTAGTGGCCCATTGTAGTATCTATCATATCATAGTTGCTCTAAAAGGGTTGAATATGAGTTTAGTGAGTCATAATTTGGTTAACGCCCAACAAAATATCTTACTTTCATCAATGGGCCTTATTGGACCTTAACTGGTGTTTGTGGCCCATTATAGCATTTATCACATCATAGTTGCTCTAATAAGTTTGTATAGGAATGTCATTAGTCATAGTTAGATGTTAATGGCCGATAACATGTGATACTTTCATCATAGGTCTTATTGGGACTTGTTGGTGTTAGTGGCCCATTATAGCCTTTTTCATGTCATAGTCGCTCTAATGGGTCATATTAGGGCTTGAAATCTCTTAGTGGTCTATTATGGCATGTGATATGTAACATTAGATATCTAAGGGTTATATCATGTTATAGGGAGTCATATTAGACCATAATAGACAAAAAACAACTCATACATGTCCTAATGGATCATATTGGGCCTCGAAATCTCTAATGGCCCATTATGCAGATAATTTTAAATTGTGTCTTAAGAGGTACAACTTGCATAACCCGTCAATATACATTAAACATAGGGGTGGCAAATGGGTTGGGTTGGGTCGAAACGGGTTATGGGTCGGAACGGGTTATGGGTCGAAACGGGTCAGGTCCAAACAGGTCAATTAAAAAAAAGGGTTGTTATGGTTCGGGTCGGAATGGGTCTGGGTCATAAGGTTCGGGTCATAACGGGTCCGGGTCAAAATGGGTCAAGGTCGGAACGGGTCAAAACGGGTTTCGGTTCGTTTTTTTTAACAAGGACAACGGAGGAAATGTTTAGTTTTTTTACTTTTTCCGTTTTTTATTTATAATTTGACTTATGATTTTTTTATTATTATTTTTGAATAGTTTTTTAAATTGTGTCTTAAGAGGTACAACTCGCCTAACCCGTCAATATACATTAAACATAGGGGTGGCAAATGGGTTGGGTTGGGTCGAAATGGGTTATGGGTCGGAACGGGTCAGTGTCGGGACGACTCAATTAAAAAAATCGTTGGTGATAATAAATAATGTCAACAGTACCAAAAGTCCTAACATGTATCCACACATCACGTATAATATCCGAACATCACGTATAATATCCGTAGGAACTTGTCTTTTAATCAAAGATAGTACATATTTTAAAACTTATTTATAATTCATTATCAATATTAGAAACTTGCACTTTGATGTGTATTGGTGTCCAAATCCGAGCACTTGATCTTCGGCTTTTCGCTTCCATTTGTGGGCTTCGCCTAAAGCAATCAAATACCAAATATTAGTTATTGCCAATATTTAAACATTATATATAAATAAGATATTAAACCCGGAGTAACATTAGTCAAAATATTAAGCCAAACCAGGTCCAACGTAGTCTATGCCGGCTACCGTTATGCAACTCAAAAGATTCAATTTATTATGTATCTTAACTCGCCCTATTGATCATAAGCTTCGCGTACCTGTTTCTAATCAGCATGATTAGAACCCATCAACATAATTACAAACCATTTAAATTAATCTTAATGCTATTTCACGTCTCAACTAAAATTCAACTTTAGAAACGGTTACAACTTTTCAACATATTATTTACAACCCGTCTAAACAACTTAATGAATCATTTCTCTATTTAAATCATGCTACTAATTTAATATTCACCAACGAGTCAAATCTTCATCTAGTTACTATATTATTATTATAATCGACAAGCTGGTCTGAAACCCAAATCAAACCGTACTACACAATGCTAGTACTATTTATATTCTAGACACGAGTAATTCCCACTTAGACATTTGGTAGGGTAAACTTCAAACTGTAACGAGTTAAAACAACCAGTACGCACTAAATATAGTCAAAAGAATCAACTTTCAATTAATGGGTCAAGGCGGCCCGTATCCATTTGATATTCATAATAAATCAAAACATACTAATAAGACTTGTAACTTCTTAAAATAGATGTAAGATAAACTTACCTTTGTTCGTAGAAGCTTGATTACACTTCGTCCATTTGACTCATTGGCTTCCAAGCTTCAACATACCTAGCTTGTTAAAGTCAACTTTTAACAAGTTAGAATACATAATGTGGACACTCGGCATTAGTATTCTTTATATTTTCATACCACTCTTATTCATACCGAATAATTAACAAGCCAAGAATCATCAATGTGTTCATCAAGTTATCAGTTAAACATTTTCAAGTCATTTATCCACTTCCCCCGTCTTAACGGTTAACTCAGTACATATACGACTAGGCTCTACTTAGAAACTTCATACATTATGGCATTAATTTACATTAAAGCAGTTATGTCATAATCTCTTCTAAACAAGTGCGCATACCATTTATTATTATGAAAAAAATTATTTTCAGTACTGCACCTTTTGTGCAGCACCTATTCACCTCAACTTTTAACCAATTAAAAGTCAGAACTAACTTAATATGCTCAAAAGTAAAATGTAGTAAACTCACAGAGGTTTCCAAGCATATAAAGTTCACCTTTATCGGAGCTACGGTTTATTATATGTGATTTTTAGCAAAACAGGTCAGCAACCTATTTTCTGTCAAAACAGTATGCTGAATCTGCTGTATTGCTCTAGAAACTAACTGTTTTGAACAATATTTCATCCGAAACAGCTTTTCATGTTCACATATAAAACGTAGTAGACTCAAGGAGCTTTTCAAGAATATAAATAAATCTTTCTCGGATTTTTATACTATTTTATATGATTATTCAAAGAACAGGACAACAACATAATTTAACTTCAAACAGCAGGCTGTCATCATTTTAATCTACTGTTTTGATCCGTTTTAAGTCTGAATTAGCTTATCGTGTTCAAAGATGAAACCTAGTACATCAAAAGAGGTTTTCAAGCATGTATAATACACATTCACCCGATTTTTCTATGATTTTATATGAATTTTATTGACAGCAGTGATATGAATTTCACATCTTAACAACTCTTTTAATTCCTTGTTGGTTGAGACATTTTCACAAACACCTTGTGTGCATTCATTTGAAATCATTACTTTAAATCTCTACGCACGATCTGAAATGCCTATTTGCTCTCACATTTTAACAATGACCTCTTATGTTTGATGCATTACAACAATCAACTTATGTGTACAGATTGTAATCATATAACCACATCCATAAAAGATCTCTAATTTATCAACTGTGTTCATCAAATATGGTATACTCTTGAACACAGTTTGACACTACTATGATAGAATCAACAATTATAACTAGTAATAGATCACATAATCAATATTATCACTATTAGTTCATCAATAATCACATAAAACACGTACTAGATCATCATGCATGAAGTGTAGATAACAAAGCCCCAACTTTAGGGTTAAAACACTTACCCAGTAATCGATCTACTAGACGATGATTATGTATTTTCAAATGCTCGATTTGATAATCGATTTGAAAAGTGAAATCATCTGTTCTCCTTCTTGCTCGTTCTCTTCTTCTTGCTTGTTTTCTTCTTCTGTCTACACACACATACAGAACATCCAAAGATTTTTATAAATCCATATTTATAAAAATCTTGAAATTTGGGATGTTACATAATCGTTGTTTAACATCAAGTTACCGACCAATCAATAAACGAGAACGAATCTGTCAACCAACTGATCTCAACAAAACTCAAACCCTAACATTTTTTGACATCTCTAGGGTTCTAATTAATCATGTTGAAAACCCCCGATAGATTTGATCGCAGGATGGTTGATGAAGTTTGGAGCAAGAATCAAAGTGATGAAGAAGAGTAATGAGCTTCAATCGATGTTTATGGATTAGGTTTGTAATTGGGAGGAGGTGAAGGTGATGATACTTAGGAAAAATAAAACGTTTTAGCCATATTAAACTAAACTACTCTTTGGTCACACAACCTCGTATAAGTGGCCATATATTTTAAGCGTTTTAGCCACATTACTAATAAATACAATGGTTGTTCGTCATATTTCGCCACATTATTAAAAATGTGGCTAACAAATGTGACATTAGGCCACACAACGTAATATAAGTGGCTATATCTTTTACCTTTTAGACACACCTCTTATCAATAAAGTAGCCGTTCGTCACATTTGGCCACACTATTAAAACATGTGGCTAGTTAAATGTCATAGTTTGTGGTTAATGCATGTGTTTCTGGTCACATGTATCAAAGATCAAACAAACTATGACTGTAGGTCACATTTCGCCACACGTTTTTATAATGTGGCTAGCTTTTGTCACAGTTTTTTTCAAAGTGTGGCGAAAAGTACATGAGTAGGTATAGAATGGTCACATGAAAAATAACATGTGTGGCCAAAACATTCTGGAAGGTTTTCAAACATGGTCAAATACCTTTTAGCCACACATTTAAGCCGAAGTGTGGTAAATCGCCCAGACCACATGTGTGGCTAAAAGTCGATTTTCACGTAGTGTTATACCACTTAACTACACAAATATTATCCATAGATACACAAACAGAAGATCCTGTAACTACTCACAAGAACAAAAATTTTCACAAATATATGTCGATGTCCTGATGTTTTAAAACCACACTGATTTTACATTAAACGAACGTGCACTATCAACATCATAAGCTACATATAATCATAAAAACAAATAAACAGCCAACCAGTACCACAACTACATCTATAACTGATGAACTTACCTACACCAAAATTTCTAGGGCTCAATCAGAGAACACTCCGAGAAATACCCAAATCGACTTCCATAGCAACTGTTAGGTCTAACAATTGATAGATTAATGGATGGGTTTTATACTAAACCAACAGAATCAACGATTGTGTGTATTGCTTTTAAATCGGAGAGGATTTTGTGCAGCGACATATGTAAAACTTGATTTTATATATAGGTTTATATTTGATATGATTTGGTTCATTGGGTTGTGTGTAGGCATTTTCATAATCAAATGACTGATTCAGTTGAATCAGGGGGACTAGTTGGCACCTCGATATTTGTGCTTCAGTTACAGAGTAAAACCAGGGTCACAAAACAAGTTCCTTTTTTATAGCTACACACAATTGACGATTGTGCCCTCCCATGCACAATTATTATGGTTACAACTTCTTGTTATTTACAAAAATGTCATACTGTAACCTACACCATTGATCTTTTTAATCAATGGTTGTGGTTCACTTCTCATTTAAACATTACTTCTCGCAAGATCCATCCCCTATATATATATAGGGGATGGTTCATGCGAGAAGTCAAGTTACAACGAGAAGTGCGAGAAATCAATCTGAGTCGTTGATTTTTCTAATCAATGGTTAATAATGATAGTGACATTGTTTTAATATTTAAGCAATCATGTGAAAGGCTTTTAATATGAAAAAGGGTAGTTTGGTCTATGTTTTATAGCATACGTTTACACTAATCAATAGATTCCTAAATATTAGCTTGAAAATCCTCTAAAGATTAAGGTTGCCATAATCTTCCGATTACAAAAATTCGAACGCGAGAATCTTTAGGTCGTTTTCTTTGTGTTATTCTAGGGTGTTAAGAAGGCAATCTACAGCAATCGATTGTTGGTTTTATTTTTAGGTTTTTGGCGATGAAGCATACTCGCAGGTAAGTAATATCCTAGTTTTTGTGCTTTTTTAATTTTTGAAATAACTAAGTTCATCACAGTTTTCATATTGTAGACAACTACATTTGTAATTAGATCTTAAATATTGTTGATTATCAATTGATTTGAAAAAAAACTAGGGCTTTCATTATAATACCAATTGGGGCCAACAGGTTTTATTAACTAAACCTACACCATGTATTGTATAAACTAAAAGTTTTGATATTTTGTACTTTGATTTCACCACAAAAAATTATCTTAAATGGGGAGTGTAAGGGTTTTTTTTTAGATTTCGTAACCAATTTTATTTTATTTTATTTATTTTTTTTGCTTTTTGGTAGGTGTATTTGTATTCTATCATGTCTGTGTAGTTCTTAACTTTCTGTGCAGTTATAGTTGGATATGTACATATTTGGTGATCAGTGAAGGTTATTGATGTTTATTTTATTATTGGCTTTCTACATAGGTTTACAGCTGAGTATAAACAAAAAATTGGCCTTGTGTTTATTAGGATTTATATGGCGAGCTTGATATATGATCTTCTGTAAGTATGATGCACATGTAGTAAATCATGTGTATGAACTTTATTAGTTGAATGTTTTTAGGAATATTGTGTGTAGGAATAAGTATGATCTGTTTATTTATATTATTAAGTCATGGCGCTTGCTTGTGTGTAAAGGATATTATGAGTAGTTTTTTTTTTTTGCCTACATTTGCATTGTATGGATGGGTCTTTATTTTTAGATGTAGTTGTATCTTGTTTTCTTTGTATTTATATATGCTTGTATTGCCTTTTTAATATATGTAAAAAAAGAACTTATGTTTTTATTTAATGGCTAACTAGTATACACTGCATGTATATTATGATGTTATCTTTGTTTATATGTGTAGGGGTATGCCAACTATGTAGGTAGTATATATGCGTAGGGATATGTTGGTTGTGTAGGCATATTATTATGATGTGTTTGTTTAGTATGTTGATTTGTTTGTTAAGTATGATGGTTTGTGTAAGTTCTATATATGTGTAGGAATTTGTATTTTGGTAGACGTAATATTAAAAATGTTTGATATTTGTGTAGCGGTATCTTTGCACGTGTACGGGTAGATTTGCATGCGTAGGGATATGTTGGCTTGTGTAGGTCCTACATTAAAATTGTGTAGACAATCATAATATATTGTGTAGGAAACATAATAGTGCTTATTAAGTGTATGGTATGTTGTTGTTGTGTCGGGAACGCGAATATTGTGCATGGATGTAGATATTTTTATGCTTTGTATATGAGCTACTGTGTATGGAACCATGTTTAGTGGTGTAGTGGATTTAGTTGTGTAGGGTACCTTGGTTAGTTGTGTAGGAGAACTTGGTATCATGTTGTGTATCTCAATATGGATTTGGTGTGAATGGAACATGCTTAGTGGTGTAGATTTATATACTTATTGCGTGTATGGTAGTTATGGGCTGTGTATGGTGTAATCTATTTATTTTGTGAAATGATATTAAAACCATTAGACTAATAAAATTTTTGTTGTTTTGTAAACATAGTGAGAGGCATTTGGTGTTCACAGATTACAAGAATCGAGACGGTTGGGTCAGGTGAAAAACATTATTATGCACACGCTAATGAATACCCTATGTAATAATATGCATATGTTACTATTTCATTTCTTTATTATGCCATGATGGGATTTTTGGATTTGGAGTTAACCAAAATACCATAATGATTTATCAAAGGAGCAACTATATTATTAGATTGGTTTGCGCTTTATGGTTGTACTACACAAGTTGTAATTGTAATTGTGATTTATCAAAGGGGCAACGTTGTATTCAAATGTTAATATTTCATTATATATATATATATATATATATATATATATATATATATATATATATATATATATATATTTGACATACATATGTAGGTATGTATATTGTTTGTGTAGTTTTATGTTTAGTGGAACACTTTATTTTAGCCCAACCTAATACATACACATTGAGTAGGATAGTAGGGAGCTTTCTAGTTATACAACTGAATTATCATATATAACATATGCTTTGTTACCTGACATGTTATCTTATATGACATGTTATTATGACTTTTTAATGGAAATATTGAATAATGAAGAATTAACGATCAACAAATTAATTAAAGATATAACAAAAAGAAAATCTCTGATTGGTTCTAATGTCTTCTCGCATTTCTCGCACTAAAAACACTTCTGAAAAGAACCTAATCATATATATATATATATATATATATATATATATATATATATATATATATATTGACATAATGAATGATTGGTTCTAAGCCATCTTTGGAGATTAATCAACTATTCGAAGTGTCTTTCTTGCGTCTATCAGTAAAGGATTTAATTATATGAAAATGACGGATTTTTTGGTTTTGGGATTTACAATACATAAAATTGCATTTCGCTAAAAAAGTTGAGTGATATTTCCAGCACCACATGGCTCCTACATAGATCATGACTCCTACATAGATCTGCCACTAGTTGCAAATATTTTCAATTTTGGTATATGGATGAAAATATGTGTTGATATACGGGATCTCTCTTTAAATTCTTCCGGATTCCTACTAATTGCTTTGAAAATTGTTATAATCCAATTAATAAATGATCTAATTACAATAAAGAGGTAGGTACCGGCAGTGCCGTCTTCGAGAAACCCTTGACCTTCATAGACCTTGTGCAAGTAAATAAAATGGGCCTACTATAAGCTTTTATATATACACACACGTAATCGGTAATAGAATAATAAGTGTCATATTAACATCAAACAAAACAATATTATTGTAGCAAAATGATTTATTTTAAATGGTTACACGAATAATGAGACTCAAACTCATATTAAAGATTTTAAATTTAAGACACCATTTAATAAATTATGTCATCTTAAATATTTGTATAATAGTTATCATCACTACGTGAAAATTGACCTTCAGCCACACAAAAAAAGTGTGGCCGTAGGCCTTTAGCCACACACATTTGGTTCAGGTCATATGTGGCCAAAGGTCGCGACACCGTGGGTATGATATGGCCACACACTGTTTTCAGTGGCCTTATATGGTAATAAGTGTGGCAAAAGGGTACAGACATTAGTTGCTGGCCATCAAGAAACCTCTCCATTAAGTGTGGCTAAACGGTAGAAAATGGCCACATGACAATTTACTATGAGTGACCATTGCACGTATATAGCCACATGAATTCATGTTTCAGCCACATGAATTTTATATTAATGTGGCCAATAGGGTTGTGTTAAGCTTGCATTGTGACCTATAGCGTGTGGATATAGCAAAGAAATGACCACTCAAATTTAATAATAGAGTGGCTAATTATATCATATAGACACTGGATATTACATTAATAGTGGCTAAAAATGTTTACTTGCCACTCAAACACTCCTTTGTAGATTATAGTGTGGCTATTGTCTTACCGTTTGTCACACATAATGCTTTTCGTAATTTAAAGTGTGGCTATTGTTAAACTTTTCGTCACACATAGTGAGGTATTGTGTGGCTAATCATATCATATAGACACAGGAGGTTATTTTCAATGTGGCTAAAAATGTGAACTTGCCAGTCAAACACTCTTTTGTAGTTTGTGGTGTGGCCATTGTCTTACCGTTTGTCACACATAAAGTTTTTTCTAATTTAAAGTGTGGCTATTGTCAAACTTTTCGTCACACATAGTGATGTATTGTGTGGCCAGTCATATAATATAGACACTGGAGATTATTGTCAATGTGGCTAAAAATGTGAACTTGCCACTCAAACACTCTTTTGTAGTTTGTGGTGTGGCCATTGTCTTACCGTTTGTCACACATAATGTTTTCGTAATATAAAGTGTGGCTATTATCATACTTTTGGTCAAACATAGATAAATGTGGCTATTTCATAAGTTTAACAAACCAAATAACATAAATTCAAAACAAGTTTACATTAACAAACCTTCAATAATAAGTTATGAATTCAAAATATTTGAAACTACTACTAATTACTACCGACCTCAAACTTTCTCATAAATTCTTCAAATTATTTTTGCCTCCTTTCTTCATTTTCCATAAGTTCTTTTTCCATTTATTTCATTCGTTGCACTCGTTCTTCCAACTCGTTTCTTGACTTCCTTTCATCTTTTCCATTTCGGTTCTAACTTTTTGAACATAAAATTGTTAATATATTAGCATCATAACTAGCAAAGGGTTAATGCGAGGCGAAACCTCAAAGCACGACGACTATCACGCACAATCACATTAGACATAATGTATACACAAACAAAACTTGAATCGACGACTCTTTGGTGATAATAATCAATGTCAATGGTACTAAAAAGTCCTAACATGTATTCACACATCGTATCATGGCAAATCAACCAATCATTCATCATACAACTTAACTTATGATCACTTAGTTCACGAGACAGATTATAACATGTACAAACTTATTTTATTCACAACAAAAATATTAAGGTAAAATTATACAAAATTTACCACAGTATGATATATGAATCGGGTTTCTCAAACAATTTTTATTATATTTTTCTCAAGCACAGAAAACTCACAATAATTCAAACATTTCAGATAGGTACCAACAGTTCAGCAGATTGCGCAACAAAAAATAGTTTAATGGTTCTATCAACTCATTAATCTAAATTATGCATGACCAATTGGGTTGTCTTCAAAACTCATAATACTAACTTTCAGAATTGGAAACAACCCATTTGGTTTTGTCATTAGGGAGTTATGGTGTCGGAAAGACAGGCCAAAATATAACTCCCCGAATCAGCTTTGACTAGTGTTTTTGTAAAATCATAAAAACTATTCAACACTCATCCAAAAATTACAAACTTTACCTTTCTGGAAACTAGACTCATAGTGATATATCCTAGAATTAAAAATCATTCAGTAATCATCGTTTAACATCAAGTTACATACCAATAAATAAACGAAAACGAATATGTCAGCAAACTGTTGTCATCAAACAAATGAAATACATACCTTTTTAGCGATAAAAGAAGATGTACTAAGCTTCAATTACAAGAAATAGCACTTAAAACTAAAAATCCCCAAACTTGGTTCTTAGGGTTCTTCACACTCAACACGAATCCGGCAAAAATCGAGATAGAATTGATGGAAACCGACACCACACGTGAATTCCTCTCGCAAAAATAATTAGATTAGAGCCCGGAATCAAATGATTTGGTTAAGAATTGAGTGAGTTAGAGAATTAATGATTGAAGATTATGGTGGGTGTAAAGAGATGAAGAAGAAGAATAATAAGAATGAATGAAGAGAAAGAAAAAAAGGTAGGTTAAATATATAGTCAAATTAAATTTAAGAATGGGAGGGTAATTCAAAATTTTTTGAAGAAAAGAGAGGGTGAATTTAATTTGAAATTTTGTGGAAAGTGAAATTATTATGAATTAAATATGAATTTAATTTATTTTTAATAATTAAAATAAAGAGTTATTAGTGTATATATATATATATAACAACTAATTAAACCTTAAATAATATAAGAAATTATATTATAAATATAAAAACATATAAAATAAATACAAGTGATATTTATACTTTCTCTAAAAGAATTGTATAAGAGTGTAGTAATCAGTGTTAACGCCCAATAAACAAATACTTTCTTTAGTGGGTCATACTAGTTCTTGATCGGTGTTAGTGTCCCATTATAGCATCAATCATGTCACAGTTGCTTTAAAAGAGTTGTATAGGAGTGTCATTAGTCATGGCTAGGTGTTAACGCCTGAAACTGTCACACTCTCAAAATCCACTAACGGAGTTTTACCGTCAGAGGGTGTGAACTAACAGGATCGGAATCATTAGTTATAATCAAACCATAAAAACGTTTAAATGAAATTAAGTGAGGAAGCGTAAAACCCAAAAGACAAAAGTTGCGTCACGCAGGACGACTTAAAACCCCATAACAACAGTTAAAAATCAGTTTGCATAAACAAAAGCGTTTCAGATAATGCATGATCCTATACCGCGCGCCCGCCTCGGCTACCTGAGAATAACATACTAAAAGTGTCAACACAAGGTTGGTGAGTTCACAAGTTTAAATAAAATAAAGCATTTAGCGTTTGCGTTCAGTGTTTTGCGTTCAGCGTTTTGCGTTCAGCGTTTTGCGTTACCAGATAGTGTTAAATCAATTATATATCGATAGGTAGCTAGCCTATACAACAAGTATTACTAAGTGTTCGACACCGAAGCTGACTGTTTATCAAGTGCCTTGTCACCAGGTCATCCAGAACATGGTACGTGTTAGCCAAAATTACACCCGCTCGACCTCCAGTCGAGTTTAGCGTTGGGTGGGGTTTGTCAAACCCAGTAGTACTACTCAACAGTGACTCGCTATTATCCAAATATTAACCGGTTCGATGTGTAGGACTTCAATTGTTTCGTTTGCCACTTAGCCTTTACAAGTGATATATAATCTACTAACAAAATCTTAAATGCGTTTATCGGAGTATGTTATCTCCCCCAAGTGAAAAGCGTTTAAAACAGTTTAAAGGGGTAAGTGAAACTCACTGTTTGCGAAGAATTCCCAAAATAAATCACCAAGTGACGCGCGTCACAGAAAAACTCTCTCTAGCGTTCTAAAACAACAAGGAGATTTTCTAAGTATCGGAACTAATATCGAGTCTCTAGACCCGGCACATAATTCCTAATCACAAGATACGTTTCGTGTTTGTTTGTGAATCGTGTGTGACTTAACGAGTACATTTGTGATACGATACGTGTGTGAGCAATTATTTACGTGTCATGTATTAATAATGTACATCACTAGCAATTACTCCCCGTAAGGGCAATTTGGTCACACATAACAATTAACTTGCAATTATCATGTTTCATGCATTTTCACAAAATTCAGCAGCTAGTTTCACCGAGACAGAAATTCTACTTGAAAGATTGTACTATTCCACCGATCATAGCATCTCAATTAATTTACCAAAGATCATCACTAAAGCATGCATGTGTTAGGTTTCCAGAACTATTTTATTTTATTTTTATTTCACATAGATTTCTCATAATGATCAAAACACTACAGCAAGCTCATAACAGTCAAATTCATGCGCAACAGAATGTTATTTGAAATTCCCATTAAATGAAAAACCCAAAAAATGCAAGACCACTTGGGTTAGGTTCCTAACTCAATAAGTCAACTTCCAGAAGTGGAACCAACCCAATTGGTCTCGTAGTTCATGAGATATAACATTTACAAAAAAACCTAACAGCAGGTCTAACAACTCAGCTTTGCACAACGTTTTTGTAAAATCATAAAGGTTAACTTTTACACGTCCAAAAATTGCAAATTTATATTCTTTAGAAATTAGACTCAACCTAGTTTACTGTAGTATCAATAATCTCAACCAATTTTCACATTTACACCCCGATACAGTCAATTGAACATCAACAACACAATCTGTCCAGAAACTGTTTGCAATAAAACTCAACATATTAGCCATTTATAAACCATAATTCCTTCATATAACATCCTTGACACCATAATCACTATCCATGCACATCAATTACACATTACATCCATGGTTAGGGTTTTATTTGAATTCAAAATCAAGAACACAACGATTAACATGTATTATTACCAATTTTAGTTATCATATCACAATTAATCCATCATCAACTCAAGATAAAACATATGAACACATATACATATGAAAATCGGACCTAGGGTTTGTAATTATACCTTCAAAAACACCAATACAAGCAAGAGGAAGGTAGAAGATGGCTAGAAATAGATGTAGGATGCATCAATTGTGAAAAACCAAGATCAAAACCAAGTGATATGTGTGTGTATGTGAGCCGATTGTGAGGAGAGCAATGGGGGGGGGGGGGCTTCCGTCGACTTAGGTGAGGGAAAGAGGGAGGGGAGTTAGGGTTTTATAATATTATTAATAATAATCATGTTACATCTAGGTCCCTCCACTTTCAAATGTTATCTTTCTAGCTTAATTAACTAGTTCTAGCACATTGAGTTAACGTTTATAACAATGTTATCACATAACACATAAGTCTAACACATAATTATCACATAATTATTGTTTTAACGTTTTTCGTTTATTCCTCAATTGTTTGCGTCAACTCGTTTGCGTTTCGGTGCAATTCCCGAAAGACTACACATGTAGTAAGTGTTAAGCGTCATTTAAACCCTAGTTTAAATGTAATGAGGTGTGCGTTATAGATTCAATGATCTTAAGTTTGAATTGACGGAGTTGAGTTAACGGAGTTAACCTGAAATTGACGATTGTCACATCATTCCCATGTTAAAGAATTTTCGTCCCGAAAATTTGAGTCAAGTCGTGATGAGTGTCTGAAAAAGTAAGAAAATTTTTTTTCAGTTTGTCATATCATCCCCTAGTTGAAAGAAATTTCATCCCGAAATTTAATTCATACCTCCGGTGATTTCTGACGGTTTGCCGGGTTTCGTGTTTTTCGGTGTTTGGTCAGCCCTTCAAAAAGGTGAGGATACTTTTTCATCATTTGATCCTCGCGTTCCCACGTGAACTCCCGTCCACGTCTCGAGTTCCAACGAACCTTAACAATTGGAATTTTACTGTGCTTGAGTGTTTTGGTTTCCCAATCCAAAACTTCAACTGGTTCTTCAATGAAGCGTAGCTGTTCATCAATTTGCAGTTCGTCCAAAGGGACTACTTGGGTTTCATCGGATAAGCATTTCTTCAAATTGGATACGTGGAAAACATTGTGTACACTGCTGAGTTCCGCTGGTAAGTCCAGTCGGTACGCCACCGGACCAACGCGTTCCGTTATCCGGTAAGGACCAACGTATCGTGGGTTGAGTTTGTTTCGCTTACCAAAGCGAACCACACCTTTCCAAGGTGAGACTTTGAGTAACACTTTGTCATTCACTTAAAATTCGAGATGTTTTCGGCGCTTGTCAGCGTAATTCTTTTGGCGATCTCGTGCTGCTACCATGCGGTTTCGGATTTGAACAATCTTTTCCGAAGTTTCGAGTACCAGTTCTGGACCAGTGATTTGGCTGTCACCCACCTCTGCCCAGCAGAGGGGTGATCGAAACTTCCGTCCGTACAATGCTTCAAATGGCGCTGCTTTAATACTTGCGTGGTAGCTGTTATTATACGAAAACTCTACCAAAGGTAAGTGAGGTTCCCAACTTTTTCCGAAATCCAACACACATGCACGCAACATGTCCTCTAAGGTCAGAATAGTTCGTTCACTTTGCCCATCCGTTTGAGGATGGTATGCTGTGCTCATATCAAGACGGGTGCCTAGTGCGCTTTGTAGTGACTTCCAAAAGTGCGAAGTGAAACGGGAATCTCGATCAGAAATGATTGAGACGGGCACTCCGTGTCTAGACACTACTTCCTTCATGTAGACACGAGTCAGTCTTTCCATTTTGTCCGATTCCTTAATCGCTAAGAAGTGTGCAGACTTAGTCAACCGGTCAACGATCACCCAGATGGTATCGCATCCCGTCGGTGTTTTAGGTAATCCCGTGATAAAATCCATTGAAATGTGTTCCCATTTCCACATTGGAAGTTCCGGTTGCTGTAGTAGGCCAGATGGTTTCTGGTATTCTATCTTGACTCGGGCGCAAGTCAAGCATTTGCTCACGCAGGTGGCAATGTCGGTTTTCATGTTCGGCCACCAGTAAAGTGCCTTTAAGTCATGATACATTTTATCTGAGCCAGGGTGGATAGATTATCGGGACTTGTGTGCTTCGTCCATCACCAGAGTTCTCAACTCTCCGTATCGTGGAACCCAAATTCGGTTCTCAAAGTATCGAAACCCGTCCGATTTGGTTTCAAGTTGCTTGTTCATGCCCCGCATGAGTTCCGATGGAAGATTATCATCTTTCAAAGCTTCGAGTTGCGCCTCGCGAATTTGATCGGGTAAGTTGGTATGAATCGTGAGTTGCAATGCTCGCACTCGTCTGGGTTTATCTGTTTCTTTTCTGCTGAGGGCGTCGGCCACTACATTGGCTTTGCCAGGGTGGTACTTGATGGCACAATCATAATCCTTAAGCATCTCGACCCAACGTCGCTGTCGCATGTTCAGCTCCTTCTAATCGTAGATATGTTGGAGACTCTTGTGGTCGGTGTAAATGGTAAACTTGGTACCGTACAAGTAATGCCTCCATATCTTAAGGGCAAACACCACAGCTCCGAGTTCCAAATCATGGGTCGTGTAGTTCTTCTCGTGAACCCGCAGTTGTCGAGAGGCATAAGCTATAACCTTCTCGAGTTGCATCAGCACACAACCGAGACCTTGTATCGATGCGTCACAATGTACCTCAAAATTCTCCATTCCCTCGGGTAGGGCTAGAATAGGGGCGCTACAGAGTTTGGTTTTCAACAGTTGAAAAGCGGATTCTTGCGCGTCTCCCCAATTGTACTTAGTACCATTGTGAGTCAAAGCGGTGAGGGGTTGGGCAATCTTTGAAAATCCTTCGATGAAACGCCGATAGTAGCCGGCCAATCCTAGGAATTGCCGCACCTCAGTCGGAGTCTTAGGTGCTTCCCAGTTTTTGATGGCCTCTACCTTACCGGGATCGACATGGATACCATTTTCGTTGATCACATGTCCTAAAAAGTGAACCTCGCGAAGCCAAAATTCGCATTTAAAGAGTTTTGCGTACAGTTGTTCCTTCTTCAATAATTCCAGAATTACCCTTAAGTGTTCCTCATGGTCAGCCTTGTCCTTGGAGTAGACCAGGATATCGTCAATAAACACAATCACAAACTTGTCGAGATACGCCTTGCATACTCGATTCATGAGATCCATAAATACGGCTGGTGCGTTGGTTAGTCCAAAAGGCATAACCGAAAACTCATAGTGACCATACCGTGTTCTGAAAGCCGTCTTTGAAATATCTTCTTCGCGCACTCGTAGTTGATGGTAACCAGATCGCAGATCGATCTTCGAGTAATAACTCGATCCTTGGAGCTGGTCAAACAGATCATCAATTCGGGGTAAAGGATAACGGTTCTTGACCGTCACCTTGTTCAACTCCCGGTAGTTGATGCACATGCGGAAAGTCCCGTCCTTCTTTCGGACAAACAAGACAGGGGCTCCCCATGGCGATGAGCTAGGTCGGATAAAACCCTTATCCAACAAATCTTGTAACTGAGTGGACAGCTCCTGAAGCTCCGCCGGTGCGAGCCGATACGGGACTCGTGCTATGGGTGTTGCACCGAGTGTCAACTCGATTTGGAATTCGACTTGTCGAATAGGAGGGAGTCCAGGCAAATCCTCCGGGAAAACTTCCGGATAATCTCGCACAATCGGTATATCTTCAATTCGCTTCTCCTCCGCGGGTTTCTCAACACTCTGCGCCAAAATTGCCGGATGACCCTTTCGTAGATACTTCTGCGCCTTCATGAGGTTAATGACGCTGGTGGTCATGCCGCTTCTCTCACCTCGGATCGAAATGATCTCGCCTGAAGGGGTAGTAATGTGGACTATCTTGTCGTGACATATAATCTCCGCTCGGTTCTCGGATAACCAGTCCATGCCCACCACGACATCGAAACTACCAAGCGTAAAAGGAATAAGGTCGATATCAAAAACATGACCTGACAGTTTTAACTTACATCCCGCAAGTACATGAGTCGTTTCTACAGATTTTCCGTCGGCTAATTCTACTGGAAACTTAGCATCTAACGGGGTTGGAGTTAAGTCTAAGAGTTGACTAAAGGCTTTCGACACAAAACTCCTATCAGCTCCAGTGTCAAACAATACAGAAGCAAAAAAATCGTTCAC
The DNA here is from genome assembly GCF_021521415.1 of Bidens hawaiensis. Lineage (NCBI taxonomy): Eukaryota > Viridiplantae > Streptophyta > Magnoliopsida > Asterales > Asteraceae > Bidens > Bidens hawaiensis. Next base: position 142,849 of record NW_027505732.1, read on the forward strand.
AGGGAACTTACCAGTCACCATGTACGGATCATTGCGGGCTTGACCCGACCCAATAACAAAAGCTCTTCCTTTACCATTGTTTCCACCACCACTGCCACTTCCATTACCTCCATTGTTGTCGTTCTGTTTCAGCTTGGGACAATCTTTCCTGAAATGACCTTCCTGCCCACATTCGAAACATCCCTTCGTCGTCATAGGTAGTTTAGGAGCACCCTTTGCCGCAAGGTCTCCTCTACATTCCTTTGCCTGGTGACCCATCTTTCCGCATCTCAGACACTTGACACGGTCACACGGGCCAGCATGATGATAGTTACACCTGTTGCACTTCGGGTACTTCCCAGCATAGCCGCTCGAACCCTGCCCGCTACCGTTGTTATTGTTATTGTGACCCTGATTGTTGAAGCTCCGGGTGAATTCGGGCTTTCGGTAGTGTTGCTGCTGTGGGGGGTTCGAGGATGAGGATCTGGTGTTGTCAAACTTTCTCTTTACGCTGCTCGGGTTGTTGCTGTTGTTGTCAGCACTCGGGTTGTCACGGGCTTTAGTGGTTGAACCCCTAGGTGGTAGCGCACCTTGGGTCACTGCTTGATCCGTTAGTTTGTGAGCTAACCGAATCGCTTGTTGAATCGTGGCTGGTCTGGAAGACGTCACCATGCCCTGAATCTGCGGTGCTAACCCATCAATATACATTTCAATCATTTTACTCGGCGGGTCTACCAATCATGGACACATCACAGCCAACTCGTGAGAACGGGTGGTGTAGGCTTCGATTTCTGAACCCACCATCTTCAATGACCAAAACTCGGATTCCAACTTTGCAATCTCCTCCCTAGGACAGTACTCTTCTCGCATCATGTTTTTGAACTCCTCCCAGTTCATCGCGTTAGCCAGTTCCAATCCAAGGATCTGCACGTTTGAATTCCACCAAGTGAGGGCAGAATCTTCAAGTGTTCCAGCAGCAAATTTGACCCTACTGGCAGGGGGCAATTACACATTTCAAACGCTGATTCGGCCTTCTCAGCCCAACGCAAGAAACCTATGGCTCCCTCCGTGCCCTTAAACGAATTGGGCTTGCAGTCTAGGTAGTTCTTGAAAGTACACGTTCCAGTTGGACCTCCAGCTTGATTCTGAACATGTGCGGCTAGAGCTGCCGCCGCATGGTCATTCAACAGGGTTTGGAGTTCTGCTGCGGTTAAGTTGATGTTACCGCGACCGTGTCCAGCGTTTCTTCCAGACATCTAGGTGTTATCATTCTCAGATGTCATCGTCTGAGGACACCTCTGAGTGTGCCTCCGGCTCAGCCAGTTCTTCCTCCGGTTCCTCTTCGGGTTCCTCCTCGGGATCTTCCTTGGGATCCTCCTCAGGCTCCTCTTCGGGATCTTCTTCGAGTTCCTCTTCAGGCTTTGCCTCAGGTTCTGCCTCAGGCTCTGCCTCAGGTTCTGCCTCAGGTTCGGCTGCGTTCTGAGCAATTTGCATTTGTAAGACATCGCAACGCTCTAAAGCTATCTCAGTTCGAGTCCTTGCTACTTGGAGTTGTTCTTGCAAGTCTATCATCTCGGCTTGCATCTTTCTAATAATCTTCATCTGTTGATCACTAGCCTCTTGCATTTCCTTCATGGCCGCTGTCAGGCCAGGAAATTTCCTCTTTAGTTTCCGTTCATTCCTTTAACAGTCCGGAAACGTTCGCTCTCGTATAGCGCATGTAACCAACATCACGCTCTAAGCAAGAAACAACAGCTGCAAGCACACGCTCTACATGTTCGGTTATGGGTGGTAGGGTGTTGGGGTAAGCAGGATGGTTCGGGTGGGGTAGCGGGGGAACTTGTTCACGATAGACCATACGCCTGATCATATTAGGGTACCAATCCCAGCTAACTTCGTTTTCGTACATGCCTCCGGATAAGCGATACCTCTTCGGTGCAGGAGCTTCGAGTTCCGGGACTACACGGGGTGGCGATGAGATAGGTAGCTGCGGCTCCTTCCCATGAGCAGGAGTCATCTGATCGGATGATGATGATGGTAGCGTCGACATCTCTACAGGTAAGCCGTGTATGCGCGCGTATGAGTGAATGAGGTAAGGAGATAAGAAAAACAAAGACTACACAAACATATGCAGTGCGTATCATTATAACGAATGGGTCGTCGAGGTTATAGTCTAGTATGCATGCAGCTTCTAGTTCGCTATAACCAATGGCTCTGATACCAATCTGTCACACCCTCAAAATCCACTAACGGAGTTTTACCGTCAGAGGGTGTGAACTAACAGGATCGGAATCATTAGTTATAATCAAACCATAAAAACGTTTAAATGAAATTAAGTGCGAAAGCGTAAAAACCAAAAGACAAAAGTTGCGTCACGCAGGACGACTTAAAACCCCATAACAATAGTTAAAAATCAGTTTGCATAAACAAAAGCGTTTCAGATAATGCATGATCCTATACCGCGCGCCCGCCTCGGCTACCTGAGAATAACATACTAAAAGTGTCAACATAAGGTTGGTGAGTTCACAAGTTTAAATAAAATAACGCGTTTAGCGTTTGCGTTCAGCGTTTTGCGTTCAGCTTTTTGCGTTACCAGATAGTGTTAAATCAATTATATATCGATAGGTAGCTAGCCTATACAACAAGTATTACTAAGTGTTCGACACCGAAGCTGACTGTTTATCAAATGCCTTGTCACCAGGTCATCCAGACCATGGTACGTGTTAGCCAAAATTACACCCGCTCGACCTCCAGTCGAGTTTAGCGTTGGGTGGGGTTTGTCAAACCCAGTAGTACTACTCAACAGTGACTCGCTATTATCCAAATATTAACCGGTTCGATGTGTAGGACTTCAATTGTTTCGTTTGCCACTTAGCCTTTACAAGTGATATATAATCTACTAACAAAATCTTAAATGCGTTTATCGGAGTATGTTATCTCCCCCAAGTGAAAAGCGTTTAAAACAGTTTAAAGGGGTAAGTGAAACTCACTGTTTGCGAAGAATTCCCAAAATAAATCACCAAGTGACGCGCGTCACAGAAAAACTCTCTCTAGCGTTCTAAAACAACAGTGAGATTTTCTAAGTATCGGAACTAATATCGAGTCTCTAGACCCGGCACATAATTCCTAATCACAAGATACGTTTCGTGTTTGTTTGTGAATCGTGTGTGACTTAACGAGTACATTTGTGATACGATACGTGTGTGAGCAATTATTTACGTGTCATGTATTAATAATGTACATCACTAGCAATTACTCCCCGTAAGGGCAATTTGGTCACACATAACAATTAACTTGCAATTATCATGTTTCATGCATTTTCACAAAATTCAGCAGCTAGTTTCACCGAGACAGAAATTCTACTTGAAAGATTGTACTATTCCACCGATCATAGCATCTCAATTAATTTACCAAAGATCATCACTAAAGCATGCATGTGTTAGGTTTCCAGAACTATTTTATTTTATTTTTATTTCACATAGATTTCTCATAATGATCAAAACACTACAGCAAGCTCATAACAGTCAAATTCATGCGCAACAGAATGTTATTTGAAATTCCCATTAAATGAAAAACCCAAAAAATGCAAGACCACTTGGGTTAGGTTCCTAACTCAATAAGTCAACTTCCAGAAGTGGAACCAACCTAATTGGTCTCGTAGTTCATGAGATATAACATTTACAAAACAACCTAACAGCAGGTCTAACAACTCAGCTTTGCACAACGTTTTTGTAAAATCATAAAGGTTAACGTTTGCACGTCCAAAAATTGCAAATTTATATTCTTTAGAAACTAGACTCAACCTAGTTTACTGTAGTATCAATAATCTCAACCAATTTTCAGATTTACACCCCGATATAGTCAATTGAACATCAACAACACAATCTGTCCAGAAACTGTTTGCAACAAAACTCAACATATTAGCCATTTATAAACCATAATTCCTTCATATAACATCCTAGACACCATAATCACTATCCATGCACATCAATTACACAATACATCCATGGTTAGGGTTTTATTTGAATTCAAAATCAAGAACACAACGATTAACATGTAATAATACCAATTCTAGTTATCATATCACAATCAATCCATCATCAACTCAAGATAAAACATATGAACACATATACATATGAAAATCGGACCTAGGGTTTGTAATTATACCTTCAAAAACACCAATACAAGCAAGAGGAAGGTAGAAGATGGCTAGAAACAGATGTAGGATGCTTCAATTGTGAAAAACCAAGATCAAAACCAAGTGATATGTGTGTGTATGTGAGCCGATTGTGAGGAGAGCAATGAGGGGGGGGGGGGGCTGCCGTCGACTTAGGTGAGGGAAAGAGGGAGGGGAGTTAGGGTTTTATAATATTATTAATAATAATCATGTTACATCTAGGTCCCTCCACTTTCAAATGTTATCTTTCTAGCTTAATTAACTAGTTCTAGCACATTGAGTTAACGTTTATAACAATGTTATCACATAACACATAAGTCTAACACATAATTATCACATAATTATTGTTTTGACGTTTTTCGTTTATTCCTCAATTGTTTGCGTCAACTCGTTTGCGTTTCGGTGCAATTCCCGAAAGAATACACATGTACTAAGTGTTAAGCGTTATTTAAACCCTAGTTTAAATGTAATGAGGTGTGCGTTATAGATTCAATGATCTTAAGTTTGAATTGACGGAGTTGAGTTAACGGAGTTAACCTGAAATTGACGATTGTCACAGAAACACACCATACTTTCGTCAATAGCCTTTATTTGGCCTTGATTTGTGTCAATGGCCCAACATGCTATACATTCATCAATGGACCTTGATTGGTATTAGTGGTCATTATAGCATTTATCATGTCCTCGTTGCTACAAGAGGGTTGTATATGAGTGTAGTGAGCCATAGGCATGTGTCAACGCCCGATAACATGTCATACTTTTATTAATGGGCCATATTGGGCCTTGATTGTTGTTAATGGCCAATATCGTCTCTATCATGTCATAGTTACGTTAACAGGTTGTATAGGAGTGTAGCGAGTCATAGTTGGCCGTCATACTTTGCATTAATGGGTCGTCTTGGGCCTTGATTATTGTTAGTGACCCATTGTAGTCTCTACCATATCATAGTTGCTCTAAAAGGGTTGAATATGAGTTTAGTGAGACATAGTTTGGTTAACGCCCAATAATATGTCATACTTTCATCAATTGGCCTTATTGGACCTTAACTGGTGTTTGTGGCCCATTATAGCCTTTATCACATCATAGTTGCTCTAAGAAAGTTGTATAGGAATGTCATTAGTCATAGTTAGATGTTAATGGCCGATAACATTTGATACTTTCATCAATATGTCTTATTGGGCCTTGTTGGTGTTAGTGGCCCATTATAGCCTTTTTCATGTCATAGTCGCTCTAATGGGCCATATTAGGGCTTGAAATCTCCTAGTGGTCTATTATAGCATGTGATATGTAACATTAGATATTTAAGGGTTATATCGTGTTATAGGGAGTCATATTAGACCATAATAGACAAAAACAAGTCATACATGTCCTAATGGGCCACATTGGGCCTTGAAATCTCTAATGGCCCATTATGCATATAATTTTAAATTGTGCCTTAAGAGGTACAACTCGCCTAACCATCGATATACATTAAACAAAGGGGTAGCAAATGGGTTGGGTTGGGTCGAAACGGGTTATGGGTCGAAACGGGTTAGGGTCGAAACGTGTCAGTGTTGGAACGGGTCAACTAAAAGAAGGTTGTTATGGTTCGGGTCGGAACGGGTCAGGGTCAAAAGGTTCGGGTCATAACGGGTCCGGGTCAAAATGGGTCAAGGTCGGAACGGGTCAAAACGGGTTTTGAGTCTTTTTTTTAATAAGGACAACGGAGGAAATGTTTAATTTTATCATTAAAGTTCATATTCCAGTCCAGTTCGTTTCAGCAAGTTTTCAGTTCGTTTCAGCACGTAACAGCTCGTTTTTATAGCAAACATCATGTTAAACAGGCTCGTTTCAGCAAGTTTTCAGTTTGTTTCAGCATGTAAGAGCTCATTTTTACAGCAAACATCATATTAAACAGCTCGTTTCAGTGATTTTTCGGTCCGTTTCAGCACTTAATAGCTCGTTTTTACAACAAAGAACATGCTAAACAGCTCGTTTCAGTGATTTTTTTTGTTCGTTTCAGCACATAACATCTCGTTTTAACAGCAAACAGCATGCTAAACATCTCGTTTCAGCTTGTTTTCAGTTCGTTTCAGCACGTAACAGCTCGTTTTTATAGCAAACATCATGTTAAACAGCTCGTTTCAGCAAGTTTTCAGTTTGTTTCAGCATGTAAGAGCTCGTTTTTACAGCAAACATCATATTAAACAGCTCGTTTCAGTGATTTTTCGGTCCGTTTCAGCACTTAACAGCTCGTTTTTACAACAAAAACATGCTAAACAGCTCGTTTCAGTGATTTTTTTGTTCGTTTCAGCACATAACATCTCGTTTTAACAGCAAACAACATGCTAAACATCTCGTTTCAGCTTGTTTTCAGTTCGTTTCAGCACGCAACAACTCGTTTTTATAGCAAACATCATGTTAAACAGCTTGTTTCTTCAATTTTTCAGTCCGTTTAAGCAATTAACAGCTCGTTTCAGCACTTAACAGATCGTTTCAACGCGTTTTGACCAGTTTTGCAGCAATTCAACAATAAAAAAGCAGCAGTTCGGCTCGTTTTTGCCCGTTTCAGCAGGTTACATAACCAATACTTCAAAACGTTTTGTGTTTTCAATCCAGAAAACAAGTATATGCAAACTTTTAATGTTTTCAAAACTAGTAGGCAAGTATGTCCGTGTTTTCAATCCAAAACCTGGTGTCGCATGTAACAGAGTTTTCTCAAAACCAAATGAATGCATTTGACTCGCTAACTGTTATGAGAGTATGTTCAACAACACATGACTCTAAGACCCACGTATGAACTCACACACAAACACAAACTTGACCCGACGAATCGTTGGTGATAATAAGTAATGTCAACAGTACCAAAAGTCCTAACATGTATCCACACTTCATATCATGGAAAAGCAACCAAATATTCATCATACAACTTAACTTATGATCATTCAGTTCACGAGACAGATTCTGGCATGTACAAACTGATTTTATTCACAAAGAAAAGATTAAGGATAAATTTTACAAAATTTACCACAGTATGATATATGAATCGGGTTTCTCAAAAAAATTTTATTATATTTTTTTCAAGCATAGAAAACTCACAATAATTCAACTATTACAGATATGTACTAACATTTCAGCAGATTGCGCAACAAAAACTAGTTTAATGGTTCTATCAACTCATTAATCTAAATTATGAAAGACCAATTGGGTTGTCTTCAAAACTCATAATACTAACTTTCAGAACTAGAAACAACCCGTTTGATTTTGTCATTAGGTAGTTATGGTGTCGGAAAGACAGACCAAAATATAACTCCTCGAATCAGCTTTGACCAGTGTTTTAGTAAAATCATAAAAACTATTCAACACTCATCCAAAAATTACATACTTTAACTTTCTGGAAACTAGACTCATAATGCTATATCCTAGAATCAAAAATCGTTTAGTAATCATCGTTTAACAGCGAGTTACAGACCAACCAATAAATGAGAACGAATCTGTCAGCCAACTGTTCTCAACAAAACTCAAACCCTAACATGTTTATGACATCACTAGGGTTCTAATTAATTATGTTAAAAACCCCCGTTAGAAAATATAAATCCAACAATGATAAATAGTAAAGATTCAAAAATGCCACTTGCAACTTGTATCAAGATTGTTTAAATTAAAACGAATACTAATCGATTGAATCCAAGACCTATTTGCTTACATTCAAACACTCGAACACCCAAATTTCTCAAAATTAAAGTATAAATCACCAACCTAACCAAGATAATCGATGCTAATGAGTGATGAAAGTATTAGCAGCAGGTGATGGATTAGGGTTTAGATTGGTTACTGAAGGGTGGATGTCTAGTTGGTCACACAAAAGAATTAGAATGTGGCTATTAATTATCAATAGTTACACTTTTGTTTTAATATAACTATTAGCTTTTAGCCATACATAAAAATTTATAAGTGGCTATAAAATAATGCTTTATGGTCACATAAACCCGTAAGTGTGACCATATGTATAAGCTTTTAGCCACATATGAAACAACTAAAGTGTGGCCATTAACTACTAACGGTCACACGTTTTGTTTGCTGCCACCATTAACTTTTAGCCACACATAAAACTTATAAGTGTCTAACAAACATTACTCTATGGTCACATATACCCGTAAGTGTGGCCATATGTATTAGTTTTTAACCACATCTTTATCAAACTACTGTGAGCGTAGATCATATTTGGCCACAATTTACTAAGTGTGGCTAGTAAAAGTCACATTTTTTATGAAAGTGTGGCTAATGCTTTCTAACAACTGTGTTTTTTGTCACACGAATTGAAAAAGTGTGGCTAAAGGTTCCAGCAGGTGTGAATTTTTGCCACAAAAATCTAATTAATGTGGCTAAGGTTATAACATGTGCGTTTTTAGTTCTAACAGGTGCGTTTTTAGCCACACGAATAACAAATGTGTGACGAAAGTGACCTTTAGCCACACATTTAGACCGAGGTGTGGCAAACCACCCAGAGCATGTGTGTGGCCAAAAGGCAATATTCACGTAGTGCATTTATCATCTTTTCAAAGGATGTTTAATAAAATAATACTCTCATTTATTTTAGCATAAACGTCAAATGTATAGTAAAAGTAATCTTACAGAACTTATTTATCTTTTATAATAGGCATCAAAAGAATTTAATATGAGTTTATTATTTATTTAAATGAACGAATCATTTAGTAACTAGTTTTTAGCCCGCGTGTTACGCAGGTTTATTTAGTTTTTTTTAATATTATTTTGAATATAATTTGCTATATTAATTTAATTAATCAACATGCACTATGGTTGTCGCTTTTAATATCATTTTTATTGTATTTTTTTTTTTTTTTTTTTTTTTTTTTGCAACCGAGATGACTATATTTTTTGTAATACCCCAAACCCGTGAGGCCTTAAAGTTTGGCAATATCATAAGCATAATAGTTCGACACGGGAATAAAAGGAAACCGTAGCAGCGGAAACATTCAATCATCCGGATTAAACAGAAAACAAAGTCAAACATCAAATAAGTTCAAATGCGGGTAACTGCCTTGATGCGGGTAACTGCCTAGGCAGCCAAGAGATCTTTGTTCCAACACCTAACCTGCACTCAATCTGATATATATATATATATATATATATATATATATATATGTTTAAGTTCAAGAAAGAAATCAATTTATTGCAAGAAATGAAAGAAATGAATATGAGCAACTAATTTTATTTTAGGTTTTAAATATTTAAAAATAAATAAAAAAGATGTAAATGCAACAATAAATGCACACTCTCTTTCCAATTAATACAACTAATATAATCATAATAAATCTCTCTCTAATTATTATATATCTAACTAATTTAACTATAATAATTAAAAAAAGATAAAAACACTACTTTGGTTCTATTTTTTATTTACACATTCTTCATTTTATTCAATATAAATACAATTTATTCATATAATAATGTTCTTTATATTAAAAAAAAAATTTCACTCAATTTATTAGCATGTTTATTAACACTAAATATCAAAACATAATATATATTTTTTTTCAATTGGTATGTCTATAAAAATTATTGTCATAAATAATAATAGAAAAATATCATACAAATGTGTCCATATGTAAACAATAAATATACAACCTACACAAAGTTATATAACCTACATTTGTTTTGAGCGATAAAAACGCACAACATACAAAAAGCATACAACTTACATATGTAATTTGATTTCAACAATTATAGAAACTACACAAAGTACACATATCCTACACATGCGTAGGTTATATGTTTTTCGTATGTGGATTATATGTTTTTTTATTTTTTGAACAAGTGTAAGTTATATGTTTTTGTGTATGTTGTATATTTTTAATTGACATTTAATACAAACAAGTGTAAGATAGTTTTTTGTATTATTCATCACAATGTAACTACGTATTAATGGATATTGATATGTTGAGTTTGAACAAATTGGTTTTGAATAAAAAGAAATTAATGTATGAATAAATTGTACTTGTGTAAGATAAAATTTCCGTGTGTAGGTTATATGTTTTTCGTGTGTAGGTGATGGTCGGGTATTTTGTATATATATTAGTGTATTAACTATGTAGTTTTATTAAATATATTGTTAAAACTTTGGTACTTCATACGTGCTTTTGTATTTCAGGTAATTGATCATTAAAGATGCTAAATTGGAGACTTGTACGAGCATGAAATGATATCTCGGGAAGACCGAAGCATGATTTGATGTCTTGGGAAGGTTACAAGGATTCGCGAAGAGTATGGATGATAAATCATAAGCCGATGCTAAAACTGAACAAGATGGGTTAACAACATGCGACCTTGAAGTAAAACGAGCATATCCTGAGCTAGAAAATGAGTTACGGGAGCCATAATATATGAATTTTGGGTTTCTCGACGGGAGGAATCTGAAAATGACGTTTTCTTAGGTCGCGATACCCGATGGGATGGTCATATGGCCATTGCGTATCGCGATAGACATAAAAAACGAGAAAAAACGGGTTTTGAACTATATCTTCTATTTGGCGAAACCTAATCAAGATTGACGACCAGCAACAGCTATTAGGCGATTTTGGGTGAATTCCAGAGCTACCAATCATCTCTTGATCAATCCTAATGGCCTTCCTCATCATAATTGAAGATCTATCGATTACGATGCTCGACTAGTCTTCTCCGAATCATACCCAGGATGTAAAGTTTGTAATGATTTCAGTTTTCTCATGTAACTAAGAACATTTATGTATAACTGTTTAAGGTTAATCTATGATTATTGATGTTTAGTATTTCTGTGTGTTCAATCGGTTTAGGTTTACGTTGATCTGAACGATTAGTTACCAGTTGCTATAATAATTGATCATAGGGTTGTTTGATTAGGTTGAATGCGATAAAGCCTATAATTTCCCTTAACTGAGTCACACTGGCAGGGACTGTTTTATAACTAGTGCCGTGTGTAAAGCGATTATTGATGCCTAAGGTTTTGTCTAGTTGATGAGTCTATAGTTAACCGTTAATGATTAATCTGTTAGGTTGCATGAGATTACTGTAAGTTGCTTACTTGAAGTCCCGGGTGTGATTTGCTTTTATTATTTGATTGAAACTTGTTTGCTTGTTCGTTTTTCTTGATATTAAACTAAAACCATTTGCTTGTGTGATCAGCACTACCAATTATACTTCATAATCTTTGAAATTGTTTACACGATTACATTGACCACATACTCCTGGTGGATACGATACCTTATTTAACCTATCTACTTAGGTTATTTAGGGTTTTGCATGACTCGAACGACGGTCATCAAAATGGCGCCGTTGCCGGGGAGTTAGTGCGCTTAGTGTTTTCGTGTTATTTGATTTCTTTGTTTATTTTAGTTTAGTTTAGTAATTTTTAATTTCATTTTTGGTTTTTATTTTATTTTTCCATTTTACGCGAGGTGTGTTGTTTGTGCAGGTAACAGGTTTTTACACACCCGCCACTCAGGTAGACAGTCACCGCTTATGAGTCAAAACCAAAACCCATCCCGAAACCTGAGCACACAACTGTCACTATGAGCAATTATGGTGATTTTTGTTACTGTGAAGGCCCGTATCACTATCGGGATTGTTCAGTAGTTGCATAAAACTGGCTAGAGCGTTGCCATGGGAGAAGATATATGACGACATGCTATGAAGATAAAGAGATTTTGTCTTATTATTCACATTCTGAACAACGCACATCACCAAATTATGATGAAGATTATCAATCAGACATGGATGACCAATATGATCAAGAGCCGTATTATGCCAACTGCGAACCGGAGATGCCCTATTCCTCAAGTTCTCAAGACACGGTGGAATCCAAACTTGACAAATTGATAAATATTATGGTTGAGCATAAAAAGGAATCATATCAACAAAGGAAATCTCTCGAGGCTAAGTGGACCAATCAAATTAATGAAGAGATTATACACATTGAACCAGATTGGGATGAGGATGATTATGAATATTCTCATGAAGAAGATGATTTTGAAGAAGATGATTATGAATATTCTCATGAAGAAAATGATTATGAATATCCTCAGTCGGTTGATGAAGACCAACAAAATATTCTGCACTCTAAGCTTGATACCATCATGAACACGTTAATGGAACATAAGAGACAGATGATGGAAGAAGAAAAAGAATATGAGCTAAGACATGAAAGAATTTTGGCCTCGCTCAATCCGAATATTGAGGATAATACTGAAATCAAACAAGACCAAGAAGAGTTGGCTAGTGGTACTGTGTTTGATGGTGATGAAGAGAATGAAGTTGTTGATCTTCCAAAGCAAGAAAGTGAAAGTGTGGTTCAAGTAGAAGATACAACTCTTTCAGAGTATGAAGAGCCCAAGGTAGCCAATGTGAATCCTATGCCTTCTCCAGTACTTATTATTCAAAACAACAAGTGTGGAGATGAAGGCTTGGTAAAGAATGAAAAGAAAGTAAGCTTGCAAGATATTGGGCAAATAATTAAGAAGCGACCTCACAATAATCATTCAAGTAGCATGCCAATCACTGTAAAGCAGTTATGGACTTGGCATGTAAGCTACCGAGCACATATTGGAAACTAAGTGGGTAAGTGTGTACTTCGACCACCGTGAGGAATTCAGGGATTGTCAAGCTGTAGACATTAATTCACCGCTAACCGGGAGGCAACACTACGTGAATATCGACTTTTAGCCACACATGTGGTCTGGGCGATTTGCCACACTTTGGCTTAAATGTGTGGCTAAAAGGTCTTTGACCATGTTTGAAAACCTTCCAGAATGTTTTGGCCACATATGTTATTCTTCATGTGACCATTCTATACCTACTCAGATACTTTTCGCCACACTTTGAAAAAAACCGTGACAAAATCTAGCCACATTATAAAAACATGTGGCGAAATGTGACCTACAGTCATAGTTTGTTTGATCTTTGATACGTGTGACCAAAAACACATGCATTAGCCACAAACTGTGACATTTAATTAGCCACATGTTTTAATAGTGTGGCCAAATGTGACGAACGGCTACTGTAATTGATAAGAGATGTGTCTAAATGGTAAAATATATAGACACTTATATTACGTTGTGTGGCCTAATGTCACATTTGTTAGCCACATTTTTAATAATGTGACGAAATATGACGAACAACCATTGTATTTATTAGTAATGTGGCTAAAACGCTTAAAATATATGGCCACTTATACGAGGTTGTGTGACCAAAGAGTAGTTTAGTTTTATATGGCTAAAACGCTTTATTTTTCCTAAGTACCATCACCTTCACTTCCTCCCAATTACAAACCTAATCTATAAACATCGATTGAAGCTCATTTCTCTTCTTCATCACTTTAATTCTTGCTCCAAACTTCATCAACCATCCTGCGATCAAATCTTACAGGGTTTTTCAACATGATTAACTAGAACCCTGGAGATGTCAAAAAATGTTAGGGTTTGAGTTTTGTTGAGATCAGTTGGTTGACAGATTCATTCTCGTTTATTGATTGGTCTGTAACTTGATGTTAAACAACGATTATGTAACATCCCAAATTTCAAGATTTTTATAAATATGGATTTTGAACCAAAGAGGGGTCAAAGAGGAAAAAAACAAAAGGGTGGATGATGTATATTTTTGGATGTTCTGGATGTGTGTGTGGACAGAAGAATTAAACAAGCAAGAAGAAGAGAACGAGCAAGAAGGAGAACAGATGATTTCACTTCTCAAATCGAGCATTAGAAAATACATAATTATCGTCTAGTAGATCGATTATTGGGTAAGTGTTTCTAACCCTAAAGTTGGGGCTTTGTTATCTACACTTCATGCATGATGATCTAGTACATGTTTTATGTGATTATTGATGAACTGATAGTGATAATATTGATTATGTGAGGACAATAAATATAGTGATAATTTGATTCTTCGTCGCCGTAGTAAATAGGAGAGAAAATAGAATTTCTTTTTTCGTCTTTACAAAAAAAAATAGGAGGAAGCTGTGGCACGTTCACTAAAAAAAATCCTTTTGTAGCGAATAATTTATTAAAAAAAAGTAAATAAGCTTAACACAAAAGAAGAAAAAGAAATAATAATAACCTGGTCCCGGGCATCTACCATTATACCCATAATGGTGGGCCATACTGTTGCTATCCATAATGGAAATGAACATTTACCTATTTATATAACAGATCGTATGGTAGGACACAAATTAGGAGAATTTGCGCCTACTTTAAATTTCCGAGGACATGCAAAAAGCAATAATAGATCTCGTCGTTAAAAACGTTTGTTTATGCATAATAATATATATATCTATCATTGATTAGTAGGAGACGAACTTTATGTTAAATAAGAGAACAACATAAGTATACGCTTTTGGTCAACATATATCTATGTTTGCTCACAAAGCACGAAGAGTAATTGATCAAATTCGGGGGCGTTCCTACGAAGAAACATTTATGATATTAGAACTCATGCCTTATCGAGCATGTTATCCCATTTTTAAATTAGTTTATTCGGCAGCAGCAAATGTTAGTTCCAATATGGGTTCGAGTGAAGCCAATTTAGTGATTAGTAAAGCCGAAGTAAATAAAGGTACGATCATGAAGAGATTAAAACATCGAGCTCGCGGGCGTAGTTTTGCGATACAAAAACCGACCTGATCTATTACTAGTTATAATTGTTGATTCTATCATAGTAGTGTCAAACCGTGTTCAAGAGTATACCATATTTGATGAACACAGTTGATAAATTAGAGATCTTTTATGGATGTGGTTATATAATTATAATCTGTACACATAAGTTTATTGTTGTAATGCATCAAACATAAGAGGTCATTGTTAAAATGTGTGAGCAAATAGGCATTTCAGATTATGTGTAGAGATTTAAAGTAATGATTTCAAATGAATGCACACAAGGTGTTTGTGAAAATATCTCAACCAACAAGGAATTAAAAGAGTTGTTAAGATGTGAAATTCATATTACTGTTGCCAATAAAGTTCGTATAAAATCATAGAAAAATCGTTTGAATGTGTATTATACATGCTTGAAAACCTCTTTTGATGTACTAGGTTTCATCTTTGAACACAATAAGCTAATTCAGACTTAAAACGGATCAAAGCAGTAGATTAAAATGATGACAGCATGCTGTTTGAAGTTAAATTATGTTGTTGTCCTGTCCTTTGAATAATCATATAAAATAGTATAAAAATCCGAGAAAGATGTATTTTATATTCTTGAAAAGCTCCTTGAGTCTACTACGTTTTATATGTGAACATGAAAAGCTGTTTCTGATGAAATATTGTTCAAAACAGTTAATTTCTAGTGAAATACAGCAGATTCATCATACTGTTTTGACAAAAAAATAGGTTGCTGACCTGTTTTGCTAAAAATCACATATAATAAACCGTAGCTCCGATAAAGGTGAACTTTATATGCTTGGAAACCTCTGTGAGTTTACTACATTTTACTTTTGAGCATATTAAGTTAGTTCTGACTTTTAACTGGTCAAAAGTTGAGGTGAATAGGTGCTGCACAAAAGGTGCAGTACTGAAAATAGTTTTTTTCATAATAATAAATGGTGTGCGCACTTGTTTAGAAGAGATTATGACATAACTGCTTTAATGTAAATTAATGCCATAATGTATGAAGTTTCTAAGTAGAGCCTAGTCGTATATGTACTGAGTTAACCGTTAAGACGGGGGAAGTGGATAAATGACTTGAAAATGTTTAACTGATAACTTGATGAACACATTGATGATTCTTGGCTTGTTAATTATTCGGTATGAATGAGAGTGTTATGAAAATATAAAGAATACTAATGCCGAGTGTCCACATTATGTATTCTAACTTGTTGAAAGTTGACTTTAACAAGCTAGGTATGTTGAAGCTTGGAAGCCAACGAGTCAAATGGACGAAGTGTAATCAAGCTCCAACGAACAAAGGTAAATTTATCTTACATCTATTTTAAGAAGTTGCAAGTCTTATTAGTATGTTTTGATTTATTATGAATATAAAATGGATACGGGCCGCCTTGACCCATTAATTGCAAGTTGATTCTTTTGACTATACTTAGTGTGTACTGGTTGTTTTAACTCGTTATAGTTTGAAGTTTACCCTACCAAATGTCTAAGGGGGAATTACTCGTGTCTAGAATATAAATAGTACTAGAATTGTGTAGTACGGTTTGATTTGGGTTTCGGACCAGCTTGTCGATTATAATAATAATATAGTAACTAGATGAAGATTTGACTCGTTGGTGAATATTAAATTAGTAGCATGATTTAATTAGAGAAATGATTCATTAAGTTGTTTAGACGGGTTGTAAATAATATGTTGAAAAGTTGTAACCGTTTCTAAAGTTGAATTTTAGTTGAGACGTGAAATAGCATTAAGATTAATTTAAATGGGTTGTAATTATGTTGATGGGTTATAATCATGCTGATTAGAAACAGGTACGCGAAGCTTATGATCAATCAGGAGAGTTAAGATACATAATAAATTGAATCTTTGGAGTTGCATAACGGTAGCCGGCATACACTACGCTGGACCTGGTTTGGCTTAATATTTTGAATAATGTTACTCCAGGTTTAATATCTTATTTATATATAATATTTAAATATTGACAATAACTAATATTTGGTATTGGATTGCTTTAGGCGAAGCCCACAAATGGAAGCGAAAAGCCGATGATCAAGTGCTCGGATTTGGACACCAATACACATCAAAGTGCAAGTTTCTAATATTGATAATGAATTATGAATAAGTTTTAAATACGTACTATCTTTGATTAAAAGACAAGTTCCTACGGATATTATACGTGATGTTCGGATATTATACGTGATGTGTGGATACATGTTAGGACTTTTGGTACTGTTGACATTACTTATTATCACCAACGATTTTTTTTAATTGAGTTGTTCCGACCCTGACCTGTTTCGACCCTGACCCGTTCCGACCCATAACCCATTTCGACCCAACCCAACCCATTTTCCACCCCTATGTTTAATGTATATTGACAGGTTAGGCGAGTTTTACCTCCTAAGACACAATTTAAAAAAATATTCAAAAATAATAATAAAAAAATCATAAGTCAAATTATAAATAAAAAACAGAAAAAGTAAAAAAAACAAAAACATTTCCTCCGTTGTCCTTGTTCAAAAAAAAAAATTCGACCCGAAACCCGTTTTGACCCGTTCCGACCTTGACCCATTTTGACCCGGACCCGTTATGACCCGAACCTTTTGACCCTGATCCATTCCGACCCGAACCATAACAACCCGTTTTTTTAATTGACCCGTTTCAACCCATAACCCGTTTCGACCAAACCCAACCGATTTTCCACCCCTATGTATAATGTATATTGACGGGTTATGCGAGTTGTACCTCTTAAGACACAATTTAAAATTATATGCATAATGGGCCATTAGAGATTTCAAGGCCCAATATGATCCATTAGGACATGTATGAGTTGTTTTTGTGTATTATGGTCTAATATGACTCCCTATAACACGATATAACCCTTAAGTATCTAATGTTATATATCACATGCCATAATAGACCACTAAGAGATTTCAAGCCCTAATATGACCCATTAGAACGACTATGACATGAAAAAGGCTATAATGGGACACTAACACCAACAAGGCCCAATAAGACCTATGATGAAAGTATCACATGTTATCGGCCATTAACATCTAACTATGACTAATGACATTCCTATACAACATTCTTAGAGCAGCTATGTTGTGATAAAGACTATAATGGGCCACAAACACCAGTTAAGGTCCAATAAGGCCCATTGATGAAAGTAATACATTTTGTTGGGCGTTAACCAAACTATGACTCACTAAACTCATATTCAATCCTTTTAGAGCAACTATGATATGATAAAGACTACAATGGGTCACTAACAACAATCAAGGCCCAAGACGGCCCATTAATGCAAAGTATGACGACCAACTATGCCTATGGCTCACTACACTCATATACAAACCTCTTGTAGAAACGGGGACATGATAGATGTTATAATGGCCACTAGTACCATTCAAGGCCATTGATGAATGTATGGCATGTTTTGGGCGTCAACATCTAAGTATGACTAATGATAGTCATATATAAACTTCTTAAAGCAACTATGACGTAACCAAGGGACACTAATATCTAACTATGATTCTAGGACTAAAGATAGCCAAATAAGGCCTATTGATGAAAGTATGGTGTGTTTCGAGCGTTAACACCTAACCATGACTAATGACACTCCTATACAACTCTTTTAGAGCAACTGTGACATGATAGATGCTATAATGAGACACTAACACCGATCAAGAACTAGTATGACCCACTAATAAGCATATGGTTTATTATTGGGTGTTAACACTGATTACTACGCTCTTATACAACTCTTTTATAGCAACTATAAATATCATTTTTATTTATTTTATATGTTTTTATATTTAAAATACAATTTGTTATATTATTTAAGGTTTAATTAGTTGTTATACACACACACACACTAACAACTCTTTATTTTAATTAAAAATAAAAATATTTAATTCTATTTATTTCCTATTAATTTTACTTCTCTCAAAATTTCAAATTAAATTCACCCCCTCTTTTCTTTAAAAAATTTTGAATTACCCTCTCATTCTTAAATCTAATTTCAAATTAACCTACTTTTTTTTCTATCTCTCATTACTTCTTATTCTTCTTCTTCTTCTTCTTCTTCTTCATCTCTCTACACCCACCATCTTTCATCTTTAATTCTCTAAATCACTCAATTTTTAATCAAATCCTTTGATTCCGGGCTCTAATCTTATTATTTTTGCGAGAGGAATTCACGTATGGTGTCGGTTTCCATCAATTCTATCTCGATTTTTGCCGGATTCGTGTTGAGTGTGAAGAACCCAAAGAACCAAGTTTGGGGATTTTCAATTTTAAGTGTTATTTCTTGTAATTGAAGCTTAGTACATCTTCTTTCATCGCTAAAAAGGTACGTATTTCATTTGTAATTGAAGCTTAGTACATCTTCTTTCATTACTGACAGATTCGTTTTTGTTTATTTATTGTATATAACTTGATGTTAAACGATGATTATTGAACGATTGTTGATTCTAGGATATATTACTATGAGTCTAGTTTCCAGAAAGGTAAAGTTTGTAATTTTTGGACGAGTTTTGAATATATTTTTAATTTTACAAAAACACTGGTCAAAGCTGATTTGGGGAGTTATATTTTGGTATGTCTTTCCGACACCATAACTCCCTAATGACAAAACCAAACGGGTTGGTTCCAGTTCTGAAAATTAGTATTATGAGCTTTAAAGACAACCCAATTGGTTTTGCACAATTTGGATTAATGAGTTGATAGAACCATTAAAAAAGTGTTTGTTGTGCAATCTGTTGAATTGTTGGTACATATCTTTAATGCTTGAATTATTGTGAGTTTTGTATGCATGAGAAAAATATAATAAAAATTGTTTGAGAAACCTAATTCAAATATATACTGTGGTAAATTTTGTAGAATTTAGACTTCATCTTTTCATAG